>NW_025063813.1:0-21261 GCF_018153295.1 Drosophila grimshawi | reverse complement strand
ATCTTTTAGATAGGTCGGAAGTCAAATTCTTAATACAGTTTTGTTCCAAACATCAAGTGAATTCTAAAAACACTTTTACAATTGAAATGGGGGCAGTGCCTGACGAAGATATGGCCATTTATTTCAAAGGTAGACCCTATTTAATGCTTTTTCCATATATTTTCTATTTATCGAAGAATATCCCTTAATATCTTTTTTAGATGAGTCCCGAGTCAAATTATTTTAATACAGTTTTGTTCAAAAGATCAAGCGAATTCTAAAAACACCTTCCTCAATTGGAAATGGGGCAATTTTTGAAGAAGATATGGCCATTTATTTCAAGGTAGACCCTATTTAATGCTTTCCATATATTTTCTATTTATCCGAAGAATATCCCTTAATGTCTTTCTTAGATGAGTAGCAGGTAGAATTATTTTAATGCAGTTTTGTTGCAAGGATCAAGTGAATTCTAAAAACACCTTTATAATTGAAATGGAGCAATTTTTGACGAAGATATGGCCGTTTATTTCAAGGTAGACCCTATTTAATGCTTTCCATATATTTTCTATTTATCGAAGAATATCCCTTAATATCTTTCTTAGATGAGTCCGGAAGTCAAATTATTTTAATGCAGTTTTGTTTCAAGGATTAAGCGAATTCTAAAAGCACCTTTATAATTGAAATGGGGCAATTTTTGATGAAGATATGGCCATTTATTTCAAGGCAGACCCTATTTAATAACTTTCCATATATTTTCTATTTATCAAAGAATATCCCTTAATATCTTTCTTAGATGAGTCGGAAGTCAAATTATTTTAATGCAGTTTTATTCCAAGGATCAAGTGAATTCTAAAAACACCTTTATAATTGAAATGGGGCAATTTTTGACGAAGATATGGCCATTTATTTTTCAAGGTAGACCCTATTTAATGCTTTCCATATATTTATTATTTATCGAATATCCCATAATATCTTTCTTAGATGAGTCGGAAGTCAAATTATTTTAATGCAGTTTTGTTTCAAGGATTAAGCGAATTCTAAAAGCACCTTTATAATTGAAGTGGGGCAATTTTTGACGAAGATATGGCCATTTATTTCAACGTAGACCCTATTTAATGCTTTCCATATATTTTCTATTTATCGAAGAATATCCCTTAATATCTTTTTTAGATGAGTCGGAAGTCAAATTCTTTTAATGCAGTTTTGTTCCAAAGATCAAGTGAATTCTAAAAACACTTTTACAATTGAAATGGGGCAATTTTTGACGAAGATATGGCCATTTATTTCAAGGTAGACCCTATTTAATGCTTTCCATATATTTTCTATTTATCGAAGAATAATATCCCTTAATATCTTTTTTAGAAGGGTCGGAAGTCAAATTATTTTAATACAGTTTTTGTTCCAAAGATCAAGCGAATTCTAAAAACACCTTTTTATAATTGAAATGGGGCAATTTTTGACGAAGATATGGCCATTTATTTCAAGGTAGACCCTAGCTAATGCTTTCCATATATTTTCTATTTATCGAAGAATATCCCTTAATATCTTTCTTAGATGAGTCGGAAGTCAAATTATTTTAATGCAGTTTTGTTGCAAAGATCAAGTGAATTCTAAAAACACCTTTATAATTGAAATGGAGCAATTTTTGACGAAGATAAGAGCATTTATTTCAAGGTAGACCCTATTTAATGCTTTCCATATATTTTTCTATTTATCGAAGAATATCCCTTAATATCTTTCTTAGATGAGTCGGAAGTCAAATTATTTTAATGCAGTTTTGTTTCAAGGATTAAGCGAATTCTAAAAACACCTTTATAATTGAAATGGGGCAATTTTTGACGAAGATATGGCCATTTATTTCAAGGTAGACCCTATTTAATGCTTTCCCATATATTTTCTATTTATCGAAGAATATCCCTTAATATCTTTCTTAGATGAGTCGGAAGTCAAATTATTTTAATGCAGTTTTGTTTCAAAGATTAAGCGAATTCTAAAAACTCCTTTATAATTGAAATGGAGCAATTTTTGACGAAGATATGGCCATTTATTTCAAGGTAGACCCTATTTAATGCTTTCCATATATTTTCTATTTATCGAAGAATATCCCTTAATATCTTTCTTAGATGAGTCGAAAGTCAAATTATTTTAATACAGTTTTGTTCCAAGATCAAGCGAATTCTAAAAACACCTTTATAATTGAAATGGGGCAATTTTTGACGAAGATATATTACATTTATTTCAAGGTAGACCATATTTAATGCTTTCCATATATTTTCTATTTATCGAAGAATATCCCTTAATGTCTTTCTTAGATGAGTCGGAAGTCAAATTATTTTAATGCAGTTTTGTTGCAAAGATCAAGTGAATTCTAAAAACACCTTTATAATTGAAATGGGGCAATTTTTGACGAAGATATGGCCATTTATTTCAAGGTAGACCCTATTTAATGCTTTCCATATATTTTCTATTTAACGAAGAATATCCCTTAATATGTTTCTTAGATGAGTCGGAAGTCAAATTATTTTAATGCAGTTTTGTTCCAAAGATCAGGCGAATTCTAAAAACTCCTTTAATAGTTGAAATGGGGCAATTTTTGACGAAGATATGGCTATAGTTTTATTTCAAGGTAGACCCTATTTAATGCTTTCCATATATTTTCTATTTATAGAAGAATGTCCCTTAATATCTTTCTTAGATGAGTCGAAAGTCAAATTATTTTAATGCAGTTTTGTTCAAAAAATCAAGCGAATTCTAAAAAACACCTTTATAATTGAAATGGACAATTTTTGACGAAGATATGGACATTTATTTCAAGGTAGACCCTATTTAATGCTTTCCCTATATTTTCTATTAATCGAAAAATATCCCTTAATGTCTTTCTTAGATGAGTAGGAAGTCAAATTATTTTAATGCAGTTTTGTTGCAAAGATCGAGGTGAATTCTAAAAACACTTTTATAATTGAAATGGGGCAATTTTTGACGAAGATATGGCCATTTATTTCAAGGTAGACCCCTATTTAATGCTTGCCTTATATTTTTCTATTAATCGAAGAATATCCCTTAATATCTTTCTTAGATGAGTCGGAAGTCAAATTATTTTAATGCAGTTTTTGTTCCAAAGATCGAGTGAACTCTAAAAGAAAACGCCTTTATAGTTGAAATGGGGCAAGTTTTGACGAAGATATGGCCATTTGTTGCAAGGTTGACCCTATTTAATGCTTTGGCTTATATTTTCTATTAATCGAAGAGTATCCCTTAATATCTTTCTTAGATAGAGTCCGAAGCCAAATTATTTTAATGCAGTTTTGTTCCAAAGATCAAGTACAATTCTAAAAACACCTTTATAATTGAAATGGGGCAATTTTTGACGAAGATATGGCCATTTATTTCAAGGTAGACCCTATTTAATGCTTTCCATATATTTTCTATTTATCGAAGTATCCCCTTTAATATCTTTTAGATGAGTCGGAAGTCAAATTATTTTGAATGCAGTTTTTTGTTCCAAAGATCGAGTGAATTCTAAAAACACCTTTATAATTGAAATGGGGCAATTTTTGACGAAGATATGGCCATTTATTTCAAGGTAGACCCTATTTAATGCTTTCCATATATTTTCTATTTATCAAGAATGTCCCTTAATATCTTTCTTAGATGAGTCGGAAGTCAAATTATTTAAATGCAGTTTTGTTCCAAGATCAAGTGAATTCTAAAAACACCTTTATAATTGAAATGGGGCAATTTTTGATGAAGATATGGCCATTTATTTCAAGGTAGACCTATTTAATGCTTTCCGTGTATTTTCTGTTAATCCAAGAATATCCCTTAATATCTTTCTTAGATGAGTCGGAAGTCAAATTATTTTAATGCAGTTTTGTTCCAAAGATCAAGTGAATTCTAAAAACACCTTTATAGTTGAAATGGGGGCAATTTTTGACGAAGATATGGCCATTTATTTCAAGGTAGACCCTATTTAATGCTTTCCATATATTTTCTATTTATCGAAGAATATCCTTCAATATCTTTCTTAGATGAGTTGGAAGTCAAATTATTTTAATGAAGGTTTTGTTCCAAAGGTCAAGCGAATTCTAAAAACATCTTTATAATTGAAATGGGGCAATTTTTGACGAAGATATGGCCATTTATTTCAAGGTAGACCCTATTTAATGCTTTCCATATATTTTCTATTTATCGAAGAATATCCCCTTTAATATCTTTCTTAGATGAGTAGGAAGTCAAATTATTTTAATGCAGTTTTGTTTTCAAAGATCAAGTGAATTCTAAAAACACCTTTATAATTGAAATGGGGCAATTTTTGACGAAGATATGGCCATTTATTTCAAGGTAGACCCTATTTAATGCTTTCCATATATTTTTCTATTTATCGAAGATTATCCCTTAATATCTTTCTTAGATGAGTCGGGAAGTCAAATTATTTTAATGCAGTTTTGTCCCAAAGATCCAGTGATTCTAAAACCACCTTTATAATTGAAATGGGGCAATTTTTGACGAAGATATGGCCATTTATTTCAAGGTAGACCCTATTTAATGCTTTCCATATATTTTCTATTTATCGAAGAATATCCCTTAATATCTTTTTTAGATGAGTCGGAAGTCAAATTATTTTAATGCAGTTTTGTTTCAAAGATCAAGCGAATTCTAAAAAACACCTTTATAATTGAAATGGGACAATTTTTGACGAAGATATGGCCATTTATTTCAAAAGGTAGACCCTATTTAATGCTTTCCATATATTTTCTATTTATCGAAGAATATCCCTTAATATCTTTCTTAGATGAGTCGGAAGTCAAATTATTTTAATGCAGTTTTGTTCCAAAGATCAAGTGAATTCTAAAAACACCTCTTATAATTGAAATGGGGCAATTTTTGACGAAGATAAAGCCATTTATTTCAAGGTAGACCCTATTTAATGCTTTCCATATATTTTCTATTTATCGAAGAATATCCCTTAATATCTTTCTTAGATGAGTCGGAAGTCAAATTATTTTAATGCAGTTTTGTTTCAAAGATCAAGTGAATTCTAAAAACACCTTTATAATTGAAATGGGGCAATTTTTGACGAAGATATGGCCATTTATTTCAAGGTAGACCCTATTTAATGCTTTCCATATATTTTCTATTTATCGAAGAATATCCCTTAATATCTGTCTTAGATGAGTCGGAAGTCAAATTATTTTAATGCAGTTTTGTTCCAAAGATCAAGTAGAATTCTAAAAACACCTATGTAATTGAAATGGGGGCAAGTTTTGACGAAGATATGGCCATTTATTTCAAGGTAAGACCCTATTTAATGCTTTCCATATATTTTCTATTTATCGAAGAATATCCCTTAATATCTTTCTTAGATGAGTCGGAAGTCAAATTATTTTAATGCAGTTTTGTTCCAAAGATTGAGCGAATTCTAAAAACACCTTTTATAATTGAAATGGGGGCAATTTTTGACGAAGATATGGCCATTTATTTCAAGGTAGACCCTATTTAATGCTTTCCATATATTTTCTATTTATCGAAGAATATCCCTTAATATCTTTCTTAGATGAGTCGGAAGTCAAATTATTTTAATGCAGTTTTGTTCCAAAGATCAAGTGAATTCTAAAAACACCTTTATAATTGAAATGGGGCAATTTTTGACGAAGATATGGCCATTTATTTCAAGGTAGACCCTATTTAATGCTTTCCATATATTTTCTATTTATCGAAGAATATCCCTTAATATCTTTCTTAGATGAGTCGGAAGTCAAATTATTTTAATGCAGTTTTGTTCCAAAGATCGAGTGAATTCTAAAAACACCTTTATAATTGAAATGGGGCAATTTTTGACGAAGATATGGCCATTTATTTCAAGGTAGACCCTATTTAATGCTTTCCATATATTTTCTATTTATCGAAGAATATCCCTTAATATCTTTCTTAGATGAGTCGGAAGTCAAATTATTTTAATGCAGTTTTGTTCCAAAGATCAAGTGAATTCTAAAAACACCTTTATAATTGAAATGGGGCAATTTTTGACGAAGATATGGCCATTTATTTCAAGGTAGACCCTATTTAATGCTTTCCATATATTTTCTATTTATCGAAGAATATCCCTTAATATCTTTCTTAGATGAGTCGGAAGTCAAATTATTTTAATGCAGTTTTGTTCCAAAGATCAAGCGAATTCTAAAAACACCCTTTATAATTGAAATGGGGCAATTTTTGACGAAGATATGGCCATTTATTTCAAGGTAGACCCTATTTAATGCTTTCCATATATTTTCTATTTATCAAGAATATCCCTTAATATCTTTCTTAGATGAGTCGGAAGTCAAATTATTTTAATGCAGTTTTGTTCCAAAGATCAAGTGAATTCTAAAAACACCTTTATAATTGAAATGGGGCAATTTTTGACGAAGATATGGCCATTTATTTCAAGGTAGACCCTATTTAATGCTTTCCATATATTTTCTATTTATCGAAGAATATCCCTTAATATCTTTCTTAGATGAGTCGGAAGTCAAATTATTTTAATGCAGTTTTGTTTCCAAGATCAAGTGAATTCTAAAAACACCTTTATAATTGAAATGGGGCAATTTTTGACGAAGATATGGCCATTTATTTCAAGGTAGACCCTATTTAATGCTTTCCATATATTTTCTATTTATCGAAGAATATCCCTTAATATCTTTCTTAGATGAGTCGGAAGTCAAATTATTTTAATGCAGTTTTGTTTCCAAACAAGCGAATTCTAAAAACACCTTTATAATTGAAATGGGGCAATTTTTGACGAAGATATGGCCATTTATTTCAAGGTAGACCCTATTTAATGCTTTCCATATATTTTCTATTTATCGAAGAATATCCCTTAATATCTTTCTTAGATGAGTCGGAAGTCAAATTATTTTAATGCAGTTTTGTTCCAAAGATCAAGTGAATTCTAAAAACACCTTTATAATTGAAATGGGGCAATTTTTGACGAAGATATGGCCATTTATTTCCAAGGTAGACCCTATTTAATGCTTTCCATATATTTTCTATTTATCGAAGAATATCCCTTAATATCTTTCTTAGATGAGTCGGAAGTCAAATTATTTTAATGCAGTTTTGTTCCAAAGATCGAGTGAATTCTAAAAACACCTTTATAATTGAAATGGGGCAATTTTTGACGAAGATATGGCCATTTATTTCAAGGTAGACCCTATTTAATGCTTTCCATATATTTTCTATTTATCGAAGAATATCCCTTAATATCTTTCTTAGATGAGTCGGAAGTCAAATTATTTTAATGCAGTTTTGTTCAAAGATCAAGTGAATTCTAAAAACACCTTTATAATTGAAATGGGGCAATTTTTGACGAAGATATGGCCATTTATTTCAAGGTAGACCCTATTTAATGCTTTCCATATATTTTCTATTTATCAGAAGAATATCCCTTAATATCTTTCTTAGATGAGTCGGAAGTCAAATTATTTTAATGCAGTTTTGTTCCAAAGATCGAGTGAATTCTAAAAACACCTTTATAATTGAAATGGGGCAATTTTTGACGAAGATATGGCCATTTATTTCAAGGTAGACCCTATTTAATGCTTTCCATATATTTTCTATTAATCGAAGAATATCCCTTAATATCTTTCTTAGATGAGTCGGAAGTCAAATTATTTTAATGCAGTTTTGTTCCAAAAGATCAAGTGAATTCTAAAAACACCTTTATAATTGAAATGGGGCAATTTTTGACGAAGATATGGCCATTTATTTCAAGGTAGACCCTATTTAATGCTTTCCATATATTTTCTATTTATCGAAGAATATCCCTTAATATCTTTCTTAGATGAGTCGGAAGTCAAATTATTTTAATGCAGTTTTGTTCCAAAGATCAAGTGAATTCTAAAAACACCTTTATAATTGAAATGGGCCAATTTTGGACGAAGATATGGCCATTTATTTCAAGGTAGACCCTATTTAATGCTTTCCATATATTTTCTATTTATCGAAGAATATCCCTTAATATCTTTCTTAGATGAGTCGGAAGTCAAATTATTTTAATGCAGTTTTGTTTCCAAAGATCGAGTGAATTCTAAAAACACCTTTATAATTGAAATGGGGCAATTTTTGACGAAGATATGGCCATTTATTTCAAGGTAGACCCTATTTAATGCTTTCCATATATTTTCTATTAATCAAGAATATCCCTTTTAATATCTTTCTTAGATGAGTCGGAAGTCAAATTATTTTAATGCAGTTTTGTTCCAAAGATCAAGTGAATTCTAAAAACACCTTTATAATTGAAATGGGGCAATTTTTGACGAAGATATGGCCATTTATTTCAAGGTAGACCCTATTTAATGCTTTCCATATATTTTCTATTTATCGAAGAATATCCCTTAATATCTTTCTTAGATGAGTCGGAAGTCAAATTATTTTAATGCAGTTTTGTTCCAAAGATCGAGTGAATTCTAAAAACACCTTTATAATTGAAATGGGGCAATTTTTGACGAAGATATGGCCATTTATTTCAAGGTAGACCCTATTTAATGCTTTCCATATATTTTCTATTAATCGAAGAATATCCCTTAATATCTTTCTTAGATGAGTCGGAAGTCAAATTATTTTAATGCAGTTTTGTTCCAAAGACGGTGAATTCTAAAAACACCTTTATAATTGAAATGGGGCAATTTTTGACGAAGATATGGCCATTTATTTCAAGGTTGACCCTATTTAATGCTTTCCATATATTTTCTATTAATCGAAGAATATCCTTTAATATCTTTCTTAGATGAGTCGGAAGTCAAATTATTTTAATGCAGTTTTGTTCCAAAGATCGAGTGAATTCTAAAAACACCTTTATAATTGAAATGGGGCAATTTTTGACGAAGATATGGCCATTTATTTCAAGGTAGACCCTATTTAATGCTTTCCATATATTTTCTATTTATCGAAGAATATCCTTTAATATCTTTCTTAGATGAGTCGGAAGTCAAATTATTTTAATGCAGTTTTGTTTCAAAGATTGAGTGAATTCTAAAAACACCTTTATAATTGAAATGGGGCAATTTTTGACGAAGATATGGCCATTTATTTCAAGGTAGACCCTATTTAATGCTTTCCATATATTTTCTATTTATCGAATATCCCTTAATATCTTTCTTAGATGAGTCGGAAGTCAAATTATTTTAATGCAGTTTTGTTCCAAAGATCGAGCGAATTCTAAAAACACCTTTATAATTGAAATGGGGCAATTTTTGACGAAGATATGGCCATTTATTTCCAAGGTAGACCCTATTTAATGCTTTCCATATATTTTCTATTTATCGAAGAATATCCCTTAATATCTTTCTTAGATGAGTCGAAAGTCAAATTATTTTAATGCAGTTTTGTTCCAAAGATCGGGTGAATTCTAAAAACACCTTTATAATTGAAATGGGGGCAATTTTTGACGAAGATATGGCCATTTATTTCAAGGTAGACCCTATTTAATGCTTTCCATATATTTTCTATTAATCGAAGAATATCCCTTAATATCTTTCTTAGATGAGTCGGAAGTCAAATTATTTTAATGCAGTTTTGTTCCAAAGATCAGAGCAATTCTAAAAACACCTTTATAATTGAAATGGGGCAATTTTTGACGAAGATATGGCCATTTATTTCAAGGTAGACCCTATTTAATGCTTTCCATATATTTTCTATTTATCGAAGAATATCCCTTAATATCTTTCTTAGATGAGTCGGAAGTCAAATTATTTTAATGCAGTTTTGTTCCAAAGATCGAGTGAATTCTAAAAACACCTTTATAATTGAAATGGGGCAATTTTTGACGAAGATATGGCCATTTATTTCAAGGTAGACCCTTATTTAATGCTTTCCATATATTTTCTATTTATCGAAGAATATCCCTTAATATCTTTCTTAGATGAGTCGGAAGTCAAATTATTTTTAATGCAGTTTTGTTCCAAAGATCGAGTGAATTCTAAAAACACCTTTATAATTGAAATGGGGCAATTTTTGACGAAGATATGGCCATTTATTTCAAGGTAGACCCTATTTAATGCTTTCCATATATTTTCTATTA
Source organism: Drosophila grimshawi (assembly GCF_018153295.1). Lineage (NCBI taxonomy): Eukaryota > Metazoa > Arthropoda > Insecta > Diptera > Drosophilidae > Drosophila > Drosophila grimshawi. Next base: position 11,222 of record NW_025063813.1, on the reverse strand, counting down.
ATCGAAGAATATCCCTTAATATCTTTCTTAGATGAGTCGGAAGTCAAATTATTTTAATACAGTTTTGTTCCAAAGATCGAGTGAATTCTAAAAACACCTTTATAATTGAAATGGGGCAATTTTTGACGAAGATATGGCCGTTTATTTCAAGGTAGACCCTATTTAATGCTTTCCATATATTTTCTATTTATCGAAGAATATCCCTTAATATCTTTCTTAGATGAGTCGGAAGTCAAATTATTTTAATGCAGTTTTGTTTCAAAGATCGAGCGAATTCTAAAAACACCTTTATAATTGAAATGGGGCAATTTTTGACGAAGATATGGCCATTTATTTCAAGGTAGACCCTATTTAATGCTTTCCATATATTTTCTATTTATCGAAGAATATCCCTTAATATCTTTCTTAGATGAGTCCGGAAGTCAAATTATTTTAATGCAGTTTTGTTCCAAAGATCGAGTGAATTCTAAAAACACCTTTATAATTGAAATGGGGCAATTTTTGACGAAGATATGGCCATTTATTTCAAGGTAGACCCTATTTAATGCTTTCCATATATTTTCTATTTATCGAAGAATATCCCTTAATATCTTTCTTAGATGAGTCGGAAGTCAAATTATTTTAATGCAGTTTTGTTCCAAAGATTGCGTGAATTCTAAAAACACCTTTATAATTGAAATGGGGCAATTTTTGACGAAGATATGGCCATTTATTTCAAGGTAGACCCTATTTAATGCTTTCCATATATTTTCTGTTAATCGAAGAATATCCCTTAATATCTTTCTTAGATGAGTCGGAAGTCAAATTATTTTAATGCAGTTTTGTTCCAAAGATTGCGTGAATTCTAAAAACACCTTTATAATTGAAATGGGGCAATTTTTGACAAAGATATGGCCATTTATTTCAAGGTTGACCCTATTTAATGCTTTCCATAGCTTTTTTGTTAATCAAGAATATCCCTTAATATCTTTCTTAGATGAATCGGAAGTCAAATTATTTTAATGCAGTTTTGTTATAAAGATTGAGTAAATTCTAAAAACACCTTTATAATTGAAATGGGGCAATTTGAGACAAAGATATGGCCATTTATTTCAATGTTGACCCTATTTAATGTTTGCCTTATATTTTCTATTAATCGAAGAATATCGCTTAATATCTTTCTTAGATGAGCCGGAAGTCAAATTATTTTAATGCAGCTTTGTTCTAAAGAATTCTAGAAACACCTTTTATAATTGAAATGGGGCAATTTTACGAAGATATGGCCATTTATTTCAAGGTAGACCCTATTTAATGCTTTCCATATATTTTCTATTTATCGAAGAATATCCCCTTTAATATCTTTCTTAGATGAGTCGGAAGTCAAATTATTTTAATACAGTTTTTGTTCCAAAGATTGCGTGAATTCTAAAAACACCTTTATTATTGAAATGGGGCAATTTGAGACAAAGATATGGCCATTTATTTCAAGGTTGACCCTATTTAATGCTTTCCATATATTTTCTGTTAATCGAAGAATATCCTTTAATATCTTTCTTAGATGAGTCGGAAGTCAAATTATTTTAATGCAGTTTTGTTCCAAAGAATTCTAAAAACACATTTATAATTGAAATGGGGCAATTTTTGACGAAGATATGGCCATTTATTTCAAGGTAGACCCTATTTAATGCTTTCCATATATTTTCTATTTATCGAAGAATATCCCTTAATATCTTTCTTAGATGAGTCGGAAGTCAAATTATTTTAATGCAGTTTTGTTTCAAAGATCGGGCGAATTCTAAAAACACCTTATAATTGAAATGGGGCAATTTTTTACGAAGATATGGCCATTTATTTCAAGGTGACCTATTTAATGTTTGCCTTATATTTCTATTAATCGAAGAATATCTTTTAATATCTTTCTTGATGAGCCGGAAGTCAAATTATTTTAATGCAGTTTTGTTCCAAAGAATTCTAAAAACACATTTATAATTGAAATGGGGCAATTTTTGACGAAGATATGGCCATTTATTTCAAGGTAGACCCTATTTAATGCTTTCCATATATTTTCTATTTATCGAAGAATATCCCTTAATATCTTTCTTAGATGAGTCGGAAGTCAAATTATTTTAATGCAGTTTTGTTCCAAAGATCAAGTGAATTCTAAAAACACCTTTATACTTGAAATGGGGCAATTTTTGACGAAGATATGGCCATTTATTTCAAGGTAGACCCTATTTAATGCTTTCCATATATTTTCTATTTATCGAAGAATATCCCTTAATATCTTTCTTAGATGAGTCGAAAGTCAAATTATTTTAATGCAGTTTTGTTCCAAAGATTGCGTGAATTCTAAAAACACCTTTATAATTGAAATGGGGCAATTTTTGACGAAGATATGGCCATTTATTTCAAGGTAGACCCTATTTAATGCTTTACATATATTTTCTGTTAATCAAGAATATCCCTTAATATCTTTCTTAGATGAATCGGAAGTCAAATTATTTTAATGCAGTTTTGTTCCAAAGATTGTGTGAATTCTAAAAACACCTTTATTATTGAAATGGGGCAATTTGAGACAAAGATATGGCCATTTATTTCAAGGTTGACCCTATTTAATGTTTGCCTTTTATTTTCTATTAATCGAAGAATATCTTTTAATATCTTTCTTAAATGAGTCGGAAGTCAAATTATTTTAAAGCAGTTTTGTTCCAAAGAAAATTCTAAAAACACTTTTATAATTGAAATGGGGCAATTTTTGACGAAGATATGGCCATTTATTTCAAGGTAGACCCTATTTAATGCTTTCCTTATATTTTCAATGTATCGAAGAATATCCCTTAATATCTTTCTTAGATGAGTCGGAAGTCAAATTATTTTAATGCAGTTTTGTTCCAAAGATTGAGTGAATTCTAAAAACACCTTTATAATTGAAATGGGGCAATTTTTGACGAAGATATGGCCATTTATTTCAAGGTAGACCCTATTTAATGCTTTCCATATATTTTCTATTTATCGAAGAATATCCCTTAATATCTTTCTTAGATGAGTCGGAAGTCAAATTATTTTAATGCAGTTTTGTTCCAAAGATCGCGTGAATTCTAAAAACACCTTTATAATTGAAATGGGGCAATTTTTGACGAAGATATGGCCATTTATTTCAAGGTAGACCCTATTTAATGCTTTCCATATATTTTCTGTTAATCAAGAATATCCCTTAATATCTTTCTTAGATGAGTCGGAAGTCAAATTATTTTAATGCAGTTTTGTTCCAAAGATCGAGCGAATTCTAAAAACACCTTTATAATTGAAATGGGGCAATTTTTGACGAAGATATGGCCATTTATTTCAAGGTAGACCCTATTTAATGCTTTCCATATATTTTCTATTTATCGAAGAATATCCCTTAATATCTTTTTTAGATGAGTCGGAAGTCAAATTATTTTAATGCAGTTTTGTTTCAAAGATCGAGCAAATTCTAAAAACACCTTTATAATTGAAATGGGGCAATTTTGGACGAAGATATGGCCATTTATTTCAAGGTAGACCCTATTTAATGCTTTCCATATATTTTCTATTTATCGAAGAATATCCCTTAATATCTTTCTTAGATGAGTCGAAAGTCAAATTATTTTAATGCAGTTTTGTTCCAAAGATTGCGTGAATTCTAAAAACACCTTTATAATTGAAATGGGGCAATTTTTGACGAAGATATGGCCATTTATTTCAAGGTAGACCCTATTTAATGCTTTCCATATATTTTCTGTTAATCAAGAATATCCCTTAATATCTTTCTTAGATGAATCGGAAGTCAAATTATTTTAATGCAGTTTTGTTCCAAAGATTGTGTGAATTCTAAAAACACCTTTATTATTGAAATGGGGCAATTTGAGACAAAGATATGGCCATTTATTTCAAGGTTGACCCTATTTAATGTTTGCCTTTTATTTTCTATTAATCGAAGAATATCTTTTAATATCTTTCTTAAATGAGTCGGAAGTCAAATTATTTTAAAGCAGTTTTGTTCCAAAGAATTCTAAAAACACTTTTATAATTGAAATGGGGCAATTTTTTACGAAGATATGGCCATTTATTTCAAGGTAGACCCTATTTAATGCTTTCCATATATTTTCAATGTATCGAAGAATATCCCTTAATATCTTTCTTAGATGAGTCGGAAGTCAAATTATTTTAATGCAGTTTTGTTCCAAAGATTGAGTGAATTCTAAAAACACCTTTATAATTGAAATGGGGCATTTTTTGACGAAGATATGGCCATTTATTTCAAGGTAGACCCTATTTAATGCTTTCCATATATTTTCTATTTATCGAAGAATATCCCTTAATATCTTTCTTAGATGAGTCGGAAGTCAAATTATTTTAATGCAGTTTTTGTTCCAAAGATCGAGTGAATTCTAAAAACACCTTTATAATTGATATGGGGCAATTTTTGACGAAGATAAGGCCATTTATTTCAAGGTAGACCCTATTTATTGCTTTCCATATATTTTCTGTTAATCAAGAATATTCCTTAATATCTTTCTTAGATGAGTCGGCAGTCAAATTATTTTAATACAGTTTTGTTCCAAAGATCGAGCGAATTCTAAAAACACCTTTATAATTGAAAGGGGGCTATTTTTGACGAAGATATGGCCATTTATTTCAAGGTAGACCCTATTTAATGCTTTCCATATATTTTCTATTTATCGAAGAATATCCCTTAATATCTTTCTTAGATGAGTCGAAAGTCAAATTATTTTAATGCAGTTTTGTTTAAAAGATCGAGCGAATTCTAAAAACACCTTTATAATTGAAATGGGGCAATTTTTGACGAAGATATGGCCATTTATTTCAAGGTAGACCCTATTTAATGCTTTCCATATATTTTCTATTTATCGAAGAATATCCCTTAATATCTTTCTTAGATGAGTCGGAAGTCAAATTATTTTAATGCAGTTTTGTTCCAAAGATTGCGTGAAATCTAAAAACACCTTTATAATTGAAATGGGGCAATTTTTGACGAAGATATGGCCATTTATTTCAAGGTAGACCCTATTTAATGCTTTCCATATATTTTCTGTTAATCAAGAATATCCCTTAATATCTTTCTTAGATGAATCGGAAGTCAAATTATTTTTAATGCAGTTTTGTTCCAAAGATTGTGTGAATTCTAAAAACACCTTTATAATTGAAATGGGGCAATTTGAGACAAAGATATGGCCATTTATTTCAAGGTTGACCCTATTTAATGCTTGCCTTTTATTTTCAATTAATCGAAGAATATCTTTTAATATCTTTCTTAAATGAGTCGGAAGTCAAATTATTTTAATGCAGTTTTGTTCCAAAGAATTCTAAAAACACTTTTATAATTGAAATGGGGCAATTTTTACGAAGATATGGCCATTTATTTCAAGGTAGACCCTATTTAATGCTTTCCATATATTTTCAATGTATCGAAGAATATCCCTTAATATCTTTCTTAGATGAGTCGGAAGTCAAATTATTTTAATGCAGTTTTGTTTCGAAGATTGGGTGAATTCTAAAAACACCTTTATAATTGAAATGGGGCAATTTTTGACGAAGATATGGCCATTTATTTCAAGGTAGACCCTATTTAATGCTTTCCATATATTTTCTATTTATCGAAGAATATCCCTTAATATCTTTCTTAGATGAGTCGAAAGTCAAATTATTTTAATGCAGTTTTTTTCCAAAGATCAAGTGAATTCTAAAAACACCTTTATAATTGAAATGGGGCAATTTTTGACGAAGATATGGCCATTTATTTCAAGGTAGACCCTATTTAATGCTTTCCATATATTTTCTATTTATCGAAGAATATCCCTTAAGATCTTTCTTAGATGAGTCGGAAGTCAAATTATTTTAATGCAGTTTTGTTCCAAAGATCGAGTGAATTCTAAAAACACCTTTATAATTGATATGGGGCAGTTTTTGACGAAGATAAGGCCATTTATTTCAAGGTAGACCCTATTTAATGCTTTCCATATATTTTCTGTTAATCAAGAATATTCCTTAATATCTTTCTTAGATGAGTCGGAAGTCAAATTATTTTAATGCAGTTTTGTTGCAAAGATCGAGCGAATTCTAAAAACACCTTTATAATTGAAAGGGGGCATTTTTTGACGAAGATATGGCCATTTATTTCAAGGTAGACCCTATTTAATGCTTTCCATATATTTGCTATTTATCGAAGAATATCCCTTAATATCTTTCTTAGATGAGTCGGAAGTCAAATTATTTTAATGCAGTTTTGTTTCGAAGATTGAGTGAATTCTAAAAACACCTTTATAATTGAAATGGGGCAATTTTTGACGAAGATATGGCCATTTATTTCAAGGTAGACCCTATTTAATGCTTTCCATATATTTTCTATTTATCGAAGAATATCCCTTAATATCTTTCTTAGATGAGTCGGAAGTCAAATTATTTTAATGCAGTTTTGTTTCAAAGATTGAGCGAATTCTAAAAACACCTTTATAATTGAAATGGGGCAATTTTGGACGAAGATATGGCCATTTATTTCAAGGTAGACCCTATTTAATGCTTTCCATATATTTTCTTTTTATCGAAGAATATCCCTTAATATCTTTCTTAGATGAGTCGGAAGTCAAATTATTTTAATGCAGTTTTGTTCCAAAGATTGCGTGAATTCTAAAAACACCTTTATAATTGAAATGGGGCAATTTTTGACGAAGATATGGCCATTTATTTCAAGGTAGACCCTATTTAATGCTTTCCATAGCTTTTTTGTTAATCAAGAATATCCCTTAATATCTTTCTTAGATGAATCGGAAGTCAAATTATTTTAATGCAGTTTTGTTATAAAGATTGAGTAAATTCTAAAAACACCTTTATAATTGAAATGGGGCAATTTGAGACAAAGATATGGCCATTTATTTCAATGTTGACCCTATTTAATGTTTGCCTTATATTTTCTATTAATCGAAGAATATCGCTTAATATCTTTCTTAGATGAGCCGGAAGTCAAATTATTTTAATGCAGCTTTGTTCTAAAGAATTCTAGAAACACCTTTATAATTGAAATGGGGCAATTTTTGACGAAGATATGGCCATTTATTTCAAGGTAGACCCTATTTAATGCTTTCCATATATTTTCTATTTATCGAAGAATATCCCTTAATATCTTTCTTAGATGAGTCGGAAGTCAAATTATTTTAATGCAGTTTTGTTCCAAAGATTGCGTGAATTCTAAAAACACCTTTATAATTGAAATGGGGCAATTTTTTACGAAGATATGGCCATTTATTTCAAGGTTGACCCTATTTAATGTTTGCCTTATATTTTCTATTAATCGAAGAATATCTTTTAATATCTTTCTTAGATGAGTCGGAAGTCAAATTATTTTAATGCAGTTTTGTTCCAAAGAATTCTAAAAACACCTTTATAATTGAAATGGGGCAATTTTTGACGAAGATATGGCCATTTATTTCAAGGTAGACCCTATTTAATGCTTTCCATATATTTTCTATTTATCGAAGAATATCCCTTAATATCTTTCTTAGATGAGTCGGAAGTCAAATTATTTTAATGCAGTTTTGTTTCGAAGATTGGGCGAATTCTAAAAACAACTTTATAATTGAAATGGGGCAATTTTGGACGAAGATATGGCCATTTATTTCAAGGTAGACCCTATTTAATGCTTTCCATATATTTTCTATTTATCGAAGAATATCCCTTAATATCTTTCTTAGATGAGTCGGAAGTCAAATTATTTTAATGCAGTTTTATTCCAAAGATCAAGTGAATTCTAAAAACATTTTTATACTTGAAATGGGGCAATTTTTGACGAAGATATGGCCATTTATTTCAAGGTAGACCCTATTTAATGCTTTCCATATATTTTCTATTTATCGAAGAATATCCCTTAATATCTTTCTTAGATGAGTCGAAAGTCAAATTATTTTAATGCAGTTTTGTTCCAAAGATTGCGTGAATTTTAAAAACACCTTTATAATTGAAATGGGGCAATTTTTGACGAAGATATGGCCATTTATTTCAAGGTAGACCCTATTTAATGCTTTCCATATATTTTCTGTTAATCAAGAATATCCCTTAATATCTTTCTTAGATGAGTCGGAAGTCAAATTATTTTAATGCAGTTTTGTTCCAAAGATTGCGTGAATTCTAAAAACACCTTTATAATTGAAATGGGGCAATTTTTGACGAAGATATGGCCATTTATTTCAAGGTAGACCCTATTTAATGCTTTCCATAGCTTTTTTGTTAATCAAGAATATCCCTTAATATCTTTCTTAGATGAATCGGAAGTCAAGGTATTTTAATGCAGTTTTGTTATAAAGATTGAGTAAATTCTAAAAACACCTTTATAATTGAAATGGGGCAATTTGAGACAAAGATATGGCCATTTATTTCAATGTTGACCCTATTTAATGTTTGCCTTATATTTTCTATTAATCGAAGAATATCGCTTAATATCTTTCTTAGATGAGCCGGAAGTCAAATTATTTTAATGCAGCTTTGTTCTAAAGAATTCTAGAAACACCTTTATAATTGAAATGGGGCAATTTTTTACGAAGATATGGCCATTTATTTCAAGGTAGACCCTATTTAATGCTTTCCATATATTTTCTATTTATCGAAGAATATCCCTTAATATCTTTCTTAGATGAGTCGGAAGTCAAATTATTTTAATGCAGTTTTGTTCCAAAGATTGCGTGAATTCTAAAAACACCTTTATAATTGAAATGGGGCAATTTTTTACGAAGATATGGCCATTTATTTCAAGGTTGACCCTATTTAATGTTTGCCTTATATTTTCTATTAATCGAAGAATATCTTTTAATATCTTTCTTAGATGAGTCGGAAGTCAAATTATTTTAATGCAGTTTTGTTCCAAAGAATTCTAAAAAACACATTTATAATTGAAATGGGCCAATTTTTGACGAAGATATGGCCATTTATTTCAAGGTAGACCCTATTTAATGCTTTCCATATATTTTCTATTTATCGAAGAATATCCCTTAATATCTTTCTTAGATGAGTCGGAAGTCAAATTATTTTAATGCAGTTTTGTTTCGAAGATTGGGCGAATTCTAAAAACAACTTTATAATTGAAATATGGCAATTTTGGACGAAGATATGGCCATTTATTTCAAGGTAGACCCTATTTAATGCTTTCCATATATTTTCTATTTATCGAAGAATATCCTTTAATATCTTTCTTAGATGAGTCGGAAGTCAAATTATTTTAATGCAGTTTTATTTCAAAGATCAAGTGAATTCTAAAAACATTTTTATACTTGAAATGGGGCAATTTTTGACGAAGATATGGCCATTTATTTCAAGGTAGACCCTATTTAATGCTTTCCATATATTTTCTATTTATCGAAGAATATCCCTTAATATCTTTCTTAGATGAGTCGAAAGTCAAATTATTTTAATGCAGTTTTGTTCCAAAGATTGAGTGAATTCTAAAAACACCTTTATAATTGAAATGGGGCAATTTTTGACGAAGATATGGCCATTTATTTCAAGGTAGACCCTATTTAATGCTTTCCATATATTTTCTGTTAATTAAGAATATCCCTTAATATCTTTCTTAGATGAATCGGAAGTCAAATTATTTTAATGCAGTTTTGTTCCAAAGATTGTGTGAATTCTAAAAACACCTTTATTATTGAAATGGGGCAATTTGAGACAAAGATATGGCCATTTATTTCAAGGTTGACCCTATTTAATGTTTGCCTTTTTATTTTCTATTAATCGAAGAATATCTTTTAATATCTTTCTTAAATGAGTCGGAAGTCAAATTATTTTAAAGCAGTTTTGTTCCAAAGAATTCTAAAAACACTTTTATAATTGAAATGGGGCAATTTTTTACGAAGATATGGCCATTTATTTCAAGGTAGACCCTATTTAATGCTTTCCATATATTTTCAATGTATCGAAGAATATCCCTTAATATCTTTCTTAGATGAGTCGGAAGTCAAATTATTTTAATGCAGTTTTGTTCCAAAGATTGAGTGAATTCTAAAAACACCTTTATAATTGAAATGGGGCAATTTTTGACGAAGATATGGCCATTTATTTCAAGGTAGACCCTATTTAATGCTTTCCATATATTTTCTATTTATCGAAGAATATCCCTTAATATCTTTCTTAGATGAGTCGGAAGTCAAATTATTTTAATGCAGTTTTGTTCCAAAGATCGAGTGAATTCTAAAACCACCTTTATAATTGATATGGGGCAATTTTTGACGAAGATAAGGCCATTTATTTCAAGGTAGACCCTATTTAATGCTTTCCATATATTTTCTGTTAATCAAGAATATTCCTTAATATCTTTCTTAGATGAGTCGGAAGTCAAATTATTTTAATACAGTTTTGTTCCAAAGATCGAGCGAATTCTAAAAACACCTTTATAATTGAAAGGGGGCTATTTTTGACGAAGATATGTGCCATTTATTTCAAGGTAGACCCTATTTAATGCTTTCCATATATTTTCTATTTATCGAAGAATATCCCTTAATATCTTTCTTAGATGAGTCGAAAGTCAAATTATTTTAATGCAGTTTTGTTTCAAAGATCGAGCGAATTCTAAAAACACCTTTATAATTGAAATGGGGCAATTTTTGACGAAGATATGGCCATTTATTTCAAGGTAGACCCTATTTAATGCTTTCCATATATTTTCTATTTATCGAAGAATATCCCTTAATATCTTTCTTAGATGAGTCGGAAGTCAAATTATTTTAATGCAGTTTTGTTTCAAAGATCGAGCGAATTCTAAAAACACCTTTATAATTGAAATGGGGCAATTTGGACGAAGATATGGCCATTTATTTCAAGGTAGACCCTATTTAATGCTTTCCATATATTTTCTATTTATCGAAGAATATCCCTTAATATCTTTCTTAGATGAGTCGAAAGTCAAATTATTTTAATGCAGTTTTGTTCCAAAGATTGCGTGAATTCTAAAAACACCTTTATAATTGAAATGGGGCAATTTTTGACGAAGATATGGCCATTTATTTCAAGGTAGACCCTATTTAATGCTTTCCATATATTTTTCTGTTAATCAAGAATATCCCTTAATATCTTTCTTAGATGAATCGGAAGTCAAATTATTTTAATGCAGTTTTGTTCCAAAGATTGTGTGAATTCTAAAAACACCTTTATTATTGAAATGGGGCAATTTGGAGACAAAGATATGGCCATTTATTTCAAGGTTGACCCTATTTAAT
>NW_025063812.1:0-25342 GCF_018153295.1 Drosophila grimshawi | reverse complement strand
GGGTCTACCTTGAAATAAATGTCCATATCTTCGTCAAAAATTGTCCCATTTCAAATATAACGGTATTTTTAGAATTGGCTTGATCTTTGAAACAAAACTGCATTAAAATAATTTGACTTCCGACTCATCTAAGAAAGATATTAAGGGATATTCTTCGATAAATAGAAAATATATGGAAAGCATTAAATAGGGTCTACCTTGAAATAAATGGCCATATCTTCGTCAAAAATTGTCCCACTTCAATTATAAAGGTGTTTTTAGAATTCGCCTAATCTTTGAAACAAAACTGCATTAAACTAATTTGACTTTCGACTCATCTTAAAAGATATTAAGGGATATTCGATAAATAGAAAATATATTGAAAGCATTAAATAGGGTCTACCTTTAAATAAATGGGCCATATCTTCGTCAAAAATTGCCCCATTTCAATTATAAAAGGTGTTTTTAGAATTCACTCGATCTTTGAAACAAAACTGCATTGAAATAATTTGACTTCCGACTCATCTAAGAAAGATATTAAGGGATATTCTTCGATAAATAGAAAATATATGGAAAGCATTAAATAGAGTCTACTTTGGAATAAATGGCCATATCTTCGTCAAAAATTGCCCCATTTCAATTATAAAGGTGTTTTTAGAATTCACTCGATCTTTGGAACAAAACTGCATTAAAATAATTTGACTTACGACTCATCTAAGAAAGATATTAAGGGATATTCTTCGATAAATAGAAAATATATGGAAAGTATTAAATAGGGTCTACCTTGAAATAAATGGCCATATCTTCGTCAAAAATTGCCCCACTTCAATTATAAAGGTGTTTTTAGAATTCGCTTAATCTTTGAAACAAAACTGCATTAAAATAATTTGACTTCCGACTCATCTAAGAAAGATATTAAGGGATATTCTTCGATAAATAGAAAATATATGGAAAGCATTAAATAGAGTCTACTTTGAAATAAATGGCCATATCTTCGTCAAAAATTGCCCCATTTCAATTATAAAGGTGTTTTTAGAATTCACTTGATCTTTGGAACAAAACTGCATTAAAATAATTTGACTTCCGACTCATCTAAGAAAGATATTAAGGGATATTCTTCGATAAATAGAAAATATATGGAAAGCATTAAATAGGGTCTACCTTGAAATAAATGGCCATATCTTCATCTAAAATTGCCCAATTTCAATTATAAAGGTGTTTTTAGATATCACTTGGTCTTTGAAACAAAACTGCATTAAAATAATTTGACTTCCGACTCATCTAAGAAAGATATTAAGGGATATTCTTCGATAAATAGAAAATATATGGAAATCATTAAATAGGGTCTACCTTGAAATAAATGGCCATATCTTTGTCAAAAATTGCCCCATTTCAATTATAAAGGTGTTTTTAGAATTCACTTGATCTTTGGAACAAAACTGCATTAAAATAATTTGACTTCCGACTCATCTAAAAAAAGATATTAAGGGATATTCTTCGATAAATAGAAAATATATGGAAAGCATTAAATAGGGTCTACCTTGAAATAAATGGCCATATCTTCGTCAAAAATTGCCCCATTTCAATTATAAAGGTGTTTTTAGAATTCACTCGATCTTTGGAACAAAACTGCATTAAAATAATTTGACTTCCGACTCATCTAAGAAAGATATTAAGGGATATTCTTCGATAAATAGAAAAAATATGGAAAGCATTAAATAGGGTCTACCTTGATATAAATGGCCATATCTTCGTCAAAAATTGCCCCACTTCAATTATAAAGGTGTTTTTAGAATTCGCTTAATGTTTGAAACAAAACTGCATTAAAATAATTTGACTTCCGACTCATCTAAGAAAGATATTAAGGGATATTCTTCGATAAATAGAAAATATATGGAAAGTATTAAATAGGGTCTACCTTGAAATAAATGGCCATATCTTCGTCAAAAATTGCCCCACTTCAATTATAAAGGTGTTTTTAGAATTCGCTTAATCTTTGAAACAAAACTGCATTAAAATAATTTGACTTCCGACTCATCAAAGAAAGATATTAAGGGATATTCTTCGATAAATAGAAAATATATGGAAAGCATTAAATAGGGTCTACCTTGAAATAAATGGCCATATCTTCGTCAAAAATTGCCCTATTTCAATCATAAAGGTGTTTTTAGAATTCACTCGATCTTTGGAAGAAAACTGCATTAAAATAATTTGACTTCCGACTCATCTAAGAAAGATATTAAGGGATATTCTTCGATAAATAGAAAATATATGGAAAGCATTAAATAGGGTCTACCTTGAAATAAATGGCCATATCTTCGTCAAAAATTGCCCCATTTCAATTATAAAGGTGTTTTTAGAATTCACTCGATCTATGGAAGAAAACTGCATTAAAATAATTTGACTTCCGACTCATCTAAGAAAGATATTAAGGGATATTCTTCGATAAATAGAAAATATATGGAAAGCATTAAATAGGGTCTACCTTGAAATAAATGGCCATATCTTCGTCAAAAATTGCCCCATTTCAATTATAAAGGTGTTTTTAGAATTCGCTCGATCTTTGGAACAAAACTGCTTTCAAATAATTTGACTTCCGACTCATCTAAGAAAGATATTAAGGGATATTCTTCGATAAATAGAAAATATCTGGAAAGCATTAAATAGGGTCTACCTTGAAATAAATGGCCATATCTTCATCTAAAATTGCCCAATTTCAATTATAAAGGTGTTTTTAGAATTCGCTTGATCTTTGGAACAAAACTGCATTAAAAGAATTTGACTTCCGACTCATCTAAGAAAGATATTAAGGGATATTCTTCGATAAATAGAAAATATATGGAAAGCATTAAATAGGGTCTACCTTGAAATAAATGGCCATATCTTCGTCAAAAATTGCCCCATTTCAATTATAAAGGTGTTTTTAGAATTCACTTGATCTTTGAAACAAAACTGCATTAAAATAATTTGACTTCCGACTCATCTAAGAAAGATATTAAGGGATATTCTTCGATAAATAGAAAATATATGGAAAGCATTAAATAGGGTCTACCTTGAAATAAATGGCCATATCTTCGTCAAAAATTGTCCCATTTCAATTATAAAGGTGTTTTTAGAATTCACTCGATCTTTGGAAGAAAACTGTATTAAAATAATTTGACTTCCGACTCATCTAAGAAAGATATTAAGGGATATTCTTCGATAAATAGAAAATATATGGAAAGCATTAAATAGGGTCTACCTTGAAATAAATAGCCATATCTTCGTCAAAAATTGCCCCATTTCAATTATAAAGGTGTTTTTAGAATTCGCTCGATCTTTGGAACAAAACTGCTTTCAAATAATTTGACTTCCGACTCATCTAAGAAAGATATTAAGGGATATTCTTCGATAAATAGAAAATATATGGAAAGCATTAAATAGGGTCTACCTTGAAATAAATGGCCATATCTTCATCTAAAATTGCCCAATTTCAATTATAAAGGTGTTTTTAGAATTCGCTGGATCTTTGGAACAAAACTGCATTAAAATAATTTGACTTCCGACTCATCTAAGAAAGATATTAAGGGATATTCTTCGATAAATAGAAAATATATGGAAAGCATTAAATAGGGTCTACCTTGAAATAAATGGCCATATCTTCATCTAAAATTGCCCAATTTCAATTATAAAGGTGTTTTTAGAATTCGCTTGATCTTTGGAACAAAACTGCATTAAAAGAATTTGACTTCCGACTCATCTAAGAAAGATATTAAGGGATATTCTTCGATAAATAGAAAATATATGGAAAGCATTAAATAGGGTCTACCTTGAAATAAATGGCCATATCTTCGTCAAAAATTGCCCCATTTCAATTATAAAGGTGTTTTTAGAATTCACTTAATCTTTGAAACAAAACTGCATTAAAATAATTTGACTTCCGACTCATCTAAGAAAGATATTAAGGGATATTCTTCGATAAATAGAAAATATATGGAAAGCATTAAATAGGGTCTACCTTGAAATAAATGACCATATCTTCGTCAAAAATTGCTCCATTTCAATTATAAAGGTGTTTTTAGAATTCACTTGATCTTTGCAACAAAACTGTATTAAAATAATTTGACTTTCGACTCATCTAAGAAAGATATTAAGGGATATTCTTCGATAAATAGAAAATATATGGAAAGCATTAAATAGGGTCTACCTTGAAATAAATGGCCATATCTTC
This sequence comes from Drosophila grimshawi, assembly GCF_018153295.1. Lineage (NCBI taxonomy): Eukaryota > Metazoa > Arthropoda > Insecta > Diptera > Drosophilidae > Drosophila > Drosophila grimshawi. The sequence continues at coordinate 21,153 of NW_025063812.1, read as the reverse complement.
GTCAAAAATTGCCCCATTTCGATTATAAAGGTGTTTTTAGAATTCGCTCGATCTTTGGAACAAAACTGCTTTAAAATAATTTGACTTCCGACTCATCTAAGAAAGATATTAAGGGATATTCTTCGATAAATAGAAAATATATGGAAAGCATTAAATAGGGTCTACCTTGAAATAAATGGCCATATCTTCGTCAAAAATTGCCCCATTTCAATTATAAAGGTGTTTTTAGAATTCGCTTGATCTTTGGAACAAAACTGTATTAAAAGAATTTGACTTCCGACTCATCTAAAAAAGATATTAAGGGATATTCTTCGATAAATAGAAAATATATGGAAAGCATTAAATAGGGTCTACCTTGAAATAAATGGCCATATCTTCGTCAAAAATTGCCCCATTTCAATTATAAAGGTGTTTTTAGAATTCACTCGATCTTTGGAACAAAACTGCATTAAAATAATTTGACTTCCGACTCATCTAAAAAAGATATTAAGGGATATTCTTCGATAAATAGAAAATATATGGAAAGCATTAAATAGGGTCTTACCTTGAAATAAATGGCCATATCTTCGTCAAAAATTGCCCCATTTCAATTATAAAGGTGTTTTTAAAATTCACTTGGTCTTTGAAACAAAACTGCATTAAAATAATTTGACTTCCGACTCATCTAAGAAAGATATTAAGGGATATTCTTCGATATATAGAAAATATATGGAAAGCATTAAATAGGGTCTACCTTGAAATAAATGGCCATATCTTCGTCAAAAATTGCCCCATTTCAATTATAAAGGTGTTTTTAGAATTCACTCGATCTTTGGAACAAAACTGCATTAAAATAATTTGACTTACGACTCATCTAAGAAAGATATTAAGGGATATTCGATAAATAGAAAATATATGGAAAGTATTAAATAGGGTCTACCTTGAAATAAATGGCCATATCTTCGTCAAAAATTGCCCCATTTCAATTATAAAGGTGTTTTTAGAATTCGCTTAATCTTTGAAACAAAACTGCATTAAAATAATTTGACTTACGACTCATCTAAAAAGATATTAAGGGATATTCTTCGATAAATAGAAAATATATGGAAAGCATTAAATAGGGTCTACCTTGAAATAAATGGCCATATCTTCGTCAAAAATTGCCCCACTTCAATTATAAAGGTGTTTTTAGAATTCGCTTAATCTTTGAAACAAAACTGCATTTAAATAATTTGACTTCCGACTCATCTAAGAAAGATATTAAGGGATATTCTTCGATAAATAGAAAATATATGGAAAGCATTAAATAGGGTCTACCTTGAAATAAATGGCCATATCTTCGTCAAAAATTGCCCCATTTCAATTATAAAGGTGTTTTTAGAATTCACTCGATCTTTGAAAGAAAACTGCATTAAAATAATTTGACTTCCGACTCATCTAAGAAAGATATTAAGGGATATTCTTCGATAAATAGAAAATATATGGAAAGCATTAAATAGGGTCTACCTTGAAATAAATAGCCATATCTTCGTCAAAAATTGCCCCATTTCAATTATAAAGGTGTTTTTAGAATTCGCTCGATCTTTGGAACAAAACTGCTTTCAAATAATTTGACTTCCGACTCATCTAAGAAAGATATTAAGGAATATTCTTCGATAAATAGAAAATATCTGGAAAGCATTAAATAGGGTCTACCTTGAAATAAATGGCCATATCTTCATCTAAAATTGCCCAATTTCAATTATAAAGGTGTTTTTAGAATTCGCTTGATCTTTGGAACAAAACTGCATTAAAAGAATTTGACTTCCGACTCATCTAAGAAAGATATTAAGGGATATTCTTCGATAAATAGAAAATATATGGAAAGCATTAAATAGGGTCTACCTTGAAATAAATGGCCATATCTTCGTCAAAAATTGCCCCATTTCAATTATAAAGGTGTTTTTAGAATTCACTTGATCTTTGAAACAAAACTGCATTAAAATAATTTGACTTCCGACTCATCTAAAAAAGATATTAAGGGATATTCTTCGATAAATAGAAAATATATGGAAAGCATTAAATAGGGTCTACCTTGAAATAAATGGCCATATCTTCGTCAAAAATTGCCCCATTTCAATTATAAAGGTGTTTTTAGAATTCACTTGATCTTTGGAACAAAACTGCATTAAAATAATTTGACTTCCGACTCATCTAAAAAAGATATTAAGGGATATTCTTCGATAAATAGAAAATATATGGAAAGCATTAAATAGGGTCTACCTTGAAATAAATGGCCATATCTTCATCTAAAATTGCCCAATTTCAATTATAAAGGTGTTTTTAGAATTCACTTGGTCTTTCAAACAAAACTGCATTACAATATTTTGACTTCCGACTCATCTGAGAAAGATATTAACGGATATTCTTCTATAAATAGAAAATATATGGAAATCATTAAATAGGGTCTACCTTGAAAGAATGGCCATATTTTCGTCAAAAATTGCCCCATTTCAATTATAAAGGTGTTTTTAGAATTCACTCGATCTTTGGAACAAAACTGCATTAAAATAATTTGACTTACGACTCATCTAAGAAAGATATTAAGGGATATTCTTCGATAAATAGAAAATATATGGAAAGTATTAAATAGGGTCTACCTTGAAATAAATGGCCATATCTTCGTCAAAAATTGCCCCACTTCAATTATAAAAGGTGTTTTTAGAATTCGCTTAATCTTTGAAACAAAACTGCATTAAAATAATTTGACTTTCGACTCATCTAAGACAGATATTAAGGGATATTCTTCGATAAATAGAAAATATATGGAAAGCATTAAATAGGGTCTACCTTGAAATAAATGGCCATATCTTCGTCAAAAATTGTCCCATTTCAATTATAAAGGTGTTTTTAGAATTCACTCAATCTTTGGAACAAAACTGCATTAAAATAATTTGACTTCCGACTCATCTAAGAAAGATATTAAGGGATATTCGATAAATAGAAAATATATGGAAAGCATTAAATAGGGTCTACCTTGAAATAAATGGCCATATCTTCGTCAAAAATTGTCCCACTTCAATTATAAAGGTGTTTTTAGAATTCGCTCGATCTTTGGAACAAAACTGCATTAAACTAATTTGACTTTCGACTCATCTAAAAAGATATTAAGGGATATTCTTCGATAAATAGAAAATATATGGAAAGCATTAAATAGGGTCTACCTTGAAATAAATGGCCATATCTTCGTCAAAAATTGCCCCATTTCAATTATAAAGGTGTTTTTAGAATTCACTTGATCTTTGAAACAAAACTGCATTAAAATAATTTGACTTCCGACTCATCTAAGAAAGATATTAAGGGATATTCTTCGATAAATAGAAAATATATGGAAAGCATTAAATAGAGTCTACTTTGAAATAAATGGCCATATCTTCGTCAAAAATTGCCCCATTTCAATTATAAAGGTGTTTTTAGAATTCACTCGATCTTTGGAACAAAACTGCATTAAAATAATTTGACTTCCGACTCATCTAAGAAAGATATTAAGGGATATTCTTCGATAAATAGAAAATATATGGAAAGTATTAAATAGGGTCTACCTTGAAATAAATGGCCATATCTTCGTCAAAAATTGCCCCATTTCAATTATAAAGGTGTTTTTAGAATTCGCTTGATCTTTGAAACAAAACTGCATTAAAATAATTTGACTTCCGACTCATCTAAGAAAGATATTAAGGGATATTCTTCGATAAATAGAAAATATATGGAAAGCATTAAATAGAGTCTACTTTGAAATAAATGGCCATATCTTTGTCAAAAATTGCACCATTTCAATTATAAAGGTGTTTTTAGAATTCGCTCGATCTTTGAAACAAAACTGCATTAAAATAATTTGACTTCCGTCTCATCTAAGAAAGATATTAAGGGATATTCTTCGATAAATAGAAAATATATGGAAAGCATTAAATAGGGTCTACCTTGAAATAAATGGCCATATCTTCATCTAAAATTGCCCAATTTCAATTATAAAGGTGTTTTTAGAATTCACTTGGTCTTTGAAACAAAACTGCATTAAAATAATTTGACTTCCGACTCATCTAAGAAAGATATTAAGGGATATTCTTCGATAAATAGAAAATATATGGAAATCATTAAATAGGGTCTACCTTGATATAAATGGCCATATCTTCGTCAAAAATTGCCCCACTTCAATTATAAAGGTGTTTTTAGAATTCGCTTAATGTTTGAAACAGAACTGCATTAAGATAATTTGACTTCCGACTCATCTAGGAAGATATTAAGGGATATTCTTCGATAAATAGAAAAATATATGGGAAAGCATTAAGTATGGGTCTACCTTGAAATAAATGGCCATATCTTCGTCAAAAATTGCCCCACTTCAATTATAAAGGTGTTTTTAGAATTCACTTGATCTTTGGAACAAAACTGCATTAAAATAATTTGACTTCCGACTCATCTAAGAAAGATATTAAGGGATATTCTTCGATAAATAGAAAATATATGGAAAGCATTAAATAGGGTCTACCTTGAAATAAATGGCCATATCTTCGTCAAAAATTGCCCCATTTCAATTATAAAGGTGTTTTTAGAATTCACTCGATCTTTGGAAGAAAACTGCATTAAAATAATTTGACTTCCGACTCATCTAAAAAAGATATTAAGGGATATTCTTCGATAAATAGAAAATATATGGAAAGCATTAAATAGGGTCTACCTTGAAATAAATGGCCATATCTTCGTCAAAAATTGCCCCATTTCAATTATAAAGGTGTTTTTAGAATTCGCTTGATCTTTGAAACAAAACTGCATTAAAATAATTTGACTTCCGACTCATCTAAGAAAGATATTAAGGGATATTCTTCGATAAATAGAAAATATATGGAAAGCATTAAATAGGGTCTACCTTGAAATAAATGGCCATATCTTCGTCAAAAATTGCCCCACTTCAATTATAAAGGTGTTTTTAGAATTCGCTTAATCTTTGAAACAAAACTGCATTAAAATAATTTGACTTCCGACTCATCTAAGAAAGATATTAAGGGATATTCTTCGATAAATAGAAAATATATGGAAAGTATTAAATAGGGTCTACCTTGAAATAAATGGCCATATCTTCGTCAAAAATTGCCCCATTTCAATTATAAAGGTGTTTTTAGAATTCGCTTAATCTTTGAAACAAAACTGCATTAAAATAATTTGACTTCCGACTCATCTAAGAAAGATATTAAGGGATATTCTTCGATAAATAGAAAATATATGGAAAGCATTAAATAGGGTCTACCTTGAAATAAATGGCCATATCTTCGTCAAAAATTGCCCTATTTCAATTATAAAGGTGTTTTTAGAATTCACTCGATCTTTGGAAGAAAACTGCATTAAAATAATTTGACTTCCGACTCATCTAAGAAAGATATTAAGGGATATTCTTCCATAAATAGAAAATATATGGAAAGCATTAAATAGGGTCTACCTTGAAATAAATGGCCATATCTTCGTCAAAAATTGTCCCACTTCAATTATAAAGGTGTTTTTAGAATTCGCCTAATCTTTGAAACAAAACTGCATTAAACTAATTTGACTTTCGACTCATCTAAGAAAGATATTAAGGGATATTCTTCGATAAATAGAAAATATATGGAAAGCATTAAATAGGGTCTACCTTGAAATAAATGGCCATATCTTCGTCAAAAATTGCCCCATTTCAATTATAAAGGTGTTTTTAGAATTCACTCGATCTTTGAAACAAAACTGCATTAAAATAATTTGACTTCCGACTCATCTAAGAAAGATATTAAGGGATATTCTTCGATAAATAGAAAATATATGGAAAGCATTAAATAGGGTCTACTTTGAAATAAATGGCCATATCTTCGTCAAAAATTGCCCCATTTCAATTATAAAGGTGTTTTTAGAATTCACTTGATCTTTGGAACAAAACTGCATTAAAATAATTTGACTTCCGACTCATCTAAGAAAGATATTAAGGGATATTCTTCGATAAATAGAAAATATATGGAAAGCATTAAATAGGGTCTACCTTGAAATAAATGGCCATATCTTCATCTAAAATTGCCCAATTTCAATTATAAAGGTGTTTTTAGAATTCACTAGGTCTTTGGAACAAAACTGCATTAAAATAATTTGACTTCCGACTCATCTAAGAAAGATATTAAGGGATATTCTTCGATAAATAGAAAATATATGGAAATCATTAAATAGGGTCTACCTTGAAATAAATGGCCATATCTTCGTCAAAAATTGCCCCATTTCAATTATAAAGGTGTTTTTAGAATTCACTCGATCTTTGAAACAAAACTGCATTAAAATAATTTGACTTCCGACTCATCTAAGAAAGATATTAAGGGATATTCTTCGATAAATAGAAAATATATGAAAAGCATTAAATAGAGTCTACTTTGAAATAAATGGCCATATCTTCGTCAAAAATTGCCCCATTTCAATTATAAAGGTGTTTTTAGAATTCACTCGATCTTTGGAAGAAAACTGCATTAAAATAATTTGACTTCCGACTCATCTTAGAAAGATATTAAGGGATATTCTTCGATAAATAGAAAATATATGGAAAGCATTAAATAGGGTCTACCTTGAAATAAATGGCCATATCTTCGTCAAAAATTGTCCCACTTCAATTATAAAGGTGTTTTTAGAATTCGCCTAATCTTTGAAACAAAACTGCATTAAACTAATTTGACTTTCGTTTCATCTAAGAAAGATATTAAGGGATATTCTTCGATAAATAGAAAATATATGGAAAGCATTAAATAGGGTCTACCTTGATATAAATGGCCATATCTTCGTCAAAAATTGCCCCACTTCAATTATAAAGGTGTTTTTAGAATTCGCTTAATGTTTGAAACAAAACTGCATTAAAATAATTTGACTTCCGACTCATCTAAGAAAGATATTAAGGGATATTCTTCGATAAATAGAAAATATATGGAAAGTATTAAATAGGGTCTACCTTGAAATAAATGGCCATATCTTCGTCAAAAATTGCCCCACTTCAATTATAAAGGTGTTTTTAGAATTCGCTCAATCTTCGAAACAAAACTGCATTAAAATAATTTGACTCCGACTCACTAAGAAAGATATTAAGGGATATTCTTCGATTAACAGAAAATATATGGAAAGCATTAAATAGGGTCTACCTTGAAATAAATGGCCATATCTTCGTCAAAAATTGCCCTATTTCAATTATAAAGGTGTTTTTAGAATTCACTCGATCTTTGGAAGAAAACTGCATTAAAATAATTTGACTTCCGACTCATCTAAGAAAGATATTAAGGGATATTCGATAAATAGAAAATATATGGAAAGCATTAAATAGGGTCTACCTTGAAATAAATGGCCATATCTTCGTCAAAAATTGTCCCACTTCAATTATAAAGGTGTTTTTAGAATTCGCCTAATCTTTGAAACAAAACTGCATTAAACTAATTTGACTTTCGACTCATCTAAAAAGATATTAAGGGATATTCTTCGGTAATAGAAAATATATGGAAAGCATTAAATAGGGTCTACCTTGAAATAAATGGCCATATCTTCGTCAAAAATTGCCCCATTTCAATTATAAAGGTGTTTTTAGAATTCACTCGATCTTTGGAACAAAACTGCATTAAAATAATTTGACTTCCGACTCATCTAAGAAAGATATTAAGGGATATTCTTCGATAAATAGAAAATATATGGAAAGCATTAAATAGAGTCTACTTTGAAATAAATGGCCATATCTTCGTCAAAAATTGCCCCATTTCAATTATAAAGGTGTTTTTAGAATTCACTTGATCTTTGGAACAAAACTGCATTAAAATAATTTGACTTCCGACTCATCTAAGAAAGATATTAAGGGATATTCTTCGATAAATAGAAAATATATGGAAAGCATTAAATAGGGTCTACCTTGAAATAAATGGCCATATCTTCATCTAAAATTGCCCAATTTCAATTATAAAGGTGTTTTTAGAATTCACTAGGTCTTTGGAACAAAACTGCATTAAAATAATTTGACTTCCGACTCATCTAAGAAAGATATTAAGGGATATTCTTCGATAAATAGAAAATATATGGAAATCATTAAATAGGGTCTACCTTGAAATAAATGGCCATATCTTCGTCAAAAATTGCCCCATTTCAATTATAAAGGTGTTTTTAGAATTCACTCGATCTTTGGAAGAAAACTGCATTAAAATAATTTGACTTCCGACTCATCTAAGAAAGATATTAAGGGATATTCGATAAATAGAAAATATATGGAAAGCATTAAATAGGGTCTACCTTGAAATAAATGGCCATATCTTCGTCAAAAATTGCCCCATTTCAATTATAAAGGTGTTTTTAGAATTCACTCGATCTTTGGAACAAAACTGCATTAAAATAATTTGACTTCCGACTCATCTAAGAAAGATATTAAGGGATATTCGATAAATAGAAAAAATATGGAAAGCATTAAATAGGGTCTACCTTGATATAAATGGCCATATCTTCGTCAAAAATTGCCCCACTTCAATTATAAAGGTGTTTTTAGAATTCGCTTAATGTTTGAAACAAAACTGCATTAAAATAATTTGACTTCCGACTCATCTAAAAAGATATTAAGGGATATTCTTCGATAAATAGAAAATATATGGAAAGCATTAAATAGGGTCTACCTTGAAATAAATGGCCATATCTTCGTCAAAAATTGCCCCATTTCAATTATAAAGGTGTTTTTAGAATTCGCTCGATCTTTGGAACAAAACTGCATTAAAATAATTTGACTTCCGGCTCATCTAAGAAAGATATTAAGGGATATTCTTCGATAAATAGAAAATATATGGAAAGCATTAAATAGTATCTACCTTGAAATAAATGGCCATATCTTCGTCAAAAATTGCCCCATTTCAATTATAAAGGTGTTTTTAGAATTCGCTCGATCTTTGGAACAAAACTGCATTAAAATAATTTGACTTCCGACTCATCTTAGAAAGATATTAAGGGATATTCTTCGATAAATAGAAAATATATGGAAAGCATTAAATAGGGTCTACCTTGAAATAAATGGCCATATCTTTGTCAAAAATTGCCCCATTTCAATTATAAAGGTGTTTTTAGAATTCACTCGATCTTTGGAACAAAACTGCATTAAAATAATTTGACTTCCGACTCATCTAAGAAAGATATTAAGGGATATTCTTCGATAAATAGAAAATATATGGAAAGCATTAAATAGGGTCTACCTTGAAATAAATGGCCATATCTTCGTCAAAAATTGCCCCATTTCAATTATAAAGGTGTTTTTAGAATTCACTTGATCTTTGGAACAAAACTGCATTAAAATAATTTGACTTCCGACTCATCTAAGAAAGATATTAAGGGATATTCTTCGATAAATAGAAAATATATGGAAAGCATTAAATAGGGTCTACCTTGAAATAAATGGCCATATCTTCGTCAAAAATTGCCCCATTTCAATTATAAAGGTGTTTTTAGAATTCGCTTGATCTTTGGAACAAAACTGCATTAAAATAATTTGACTTCCGACTCATCTAAGAAAGATATTAAGGGATATTCTTCGATAAATAGAAAATATATGGAAAGCATTAAATAGGGTCTACCTTGAAATAAATGGCCATATCTTCGTCAAAAATTGCCCCATTTCAATTATAAAGGTGTTTTTAGAATTCGCTCGATCTTTGGAACAAAACTGCATTAAAATAATTTGACTTCCGACTCATCTAAGAAAGATATTAAGGGATATTCTTCGATAAATAGAAAATATATGGAAAGCATTAAATAGGGTCTACCTTGAAATAAATGGCCATATCTTCGTCAAAAATTGCCCCATTTCAATTATAAAGGTGTTTTTAGAATTCGCTCGATCTTTGAAACAAAACTGCATTAAAATAATTTGACTTCCGACTCATCTAAGAAAGATATTAAGGGATATTCTTCGATAAATAGAAAATATATGGAAAGCATTAAATAGGGTCTACCTTGAAATAAATGGCCATATCTTCGTCAAAAATTGCCCCATTTCAATTATAAAGGTGTTTTTAGAATTCACTTGATCTTTGGAACAAAACTGCATTAAAATAATTTGACTTCCGACTCATCTAAGAAAGATATTAAGAGATATTCTTTGATAAATAGAAAATATATGGAAAGCATTAAATAGGGTCTACCTTGAAATAAATGGCCATATCTTCGTCAAAAATTGCCCCATTTCAATTATAAAGGTGTTTTTAGAATTCACTCGATCTTTGGAAGAAAACTGCATTAAAATAATTTGACTTCCGACTCATCTAAGAAAGATATTAAGGGATATTCTTCGATAAATAGAAAATATATGGAAAGCATTAAATAGGGTCTACCTTGAAATAAATGGCCATATCTTCGTCAAAAATTGCCCCATTTCAATTATAAAGGTGTTTTTAGAATTCGCTTAATCTTTGGAACAAAACTGCATTAAAATAATTTGACTTCCGACTCATCTAAAAAAGATATTAAGGGATATTCTTCGATAAATAGAAAATATATGGAAAGCATTAAATAGGGTCTACCTTGAAATAAATGGCCATATCTTCGTCAAAAATTGCCCCATTTCAATTATAAAGGTGTTTTTAGAATTCACTCAATCTTTGAAACAAAACTGCATTAAAATAATTTGACTTCCGACTCATCTAAGAAAGATATTAAGGGATATTCTTCGATAAATAGAAAATATATGGAAAGCATTAAATAGGGTCAACCTTGAAATAAATGGCCATATCTTCGTCTACAATTGCCCCATTTCAATTATAAAAGTGTTTTTAGAATTCTCTTGATCTTTGAAACAAAACTGCATTAAAATAATTTGACTTCCGACTCATCTAAGAAAGATATTAAGGGATATTCTTCGATAAATAGAAAATATATGGAAAGCATTAAATAGGGTCTACCTTGAAATAAATGGCCATATCTTCGTCAAAAATTGCCCCATTTCAATTATAAAGGTGTTTTTAGAATTCGCTCGATCTTTGGAACAAAACTGCATTAAAATAATTTGACTTCCGACTCATCTAAGAAAGATATTAAGGGATATTCTTCGATAAATAGAAAATATATGGAAAGCATTAAATAGGGTCTACCTTGAAATAAATGGCCATATCTTCGTCAAAAATTGCCCCATTTCAATTATAAAGGTGTTTTTAGAATTCACTTGATCTTTGGAACAAAACTGCATTAAAATAATTTGACTTCCGACTCATCTAAGAAAGATATTAAGGGATATTCTTCGATAAATAGAAAATATATGGAAAGCATTAAATAGGGTCTACCTTGAAATAAATGGCCATATCTTCGTCAAAAATTGCCCCATTTCAATTATAAAGGTGTTTTTAGAATTCACTTGATCTTTGGAACAAAACTGCATTAAAATAATTTGACTTCCGACTCATCTAAGAAAGATATTAAGGGATATTCTTCGATAAATAGAAAATATATGGAAAGCATTAAATAGGGTCTACCTTGAAATAAATGGCCATATCTTCGTCAAAAATTGCCCCATTTCAATTATAAAGGTGTTTTTAGAATTCACTTGGTCTTTGAAACAAAACTGCATTAAAATAATTTGACTTCCGACTCATCTAAGAAAGATATTAAGGGATATTCTTCGATAAATAGAAAATATATGGAAAGCATTAAATAGGGTCTACCTTGAAATAAATGGCCATATCTTCGTCAAAAATTGCCCCATTTCAATTATAAAGGTGTTTTTAGAATTCACTTGATCTTTGGAACAAAACTGCATTAAAATAATTTGACTTCCGACTCATCTAAGAAAGATATTAAGGGATATTCTTCGATAAATAGAAAATATATGGAAAGCATTAAATAGGGTCTACCTTGAAATAAATGGCCATATCTTCGTCAAAAATTGCCCCATTTCAATTATAAAGGTGTTTTTAGAATTCACTCGATCTTTGGAACAAAACTGCATTAAAATAATTTGACTTCCGACTCATCTAAGAAAGATATTAAGGGATATTCTTCGATAAATAGAAAATATATGGAAAGCATTAAATAGGGTCTACCTTGAAATAAATGGCCATATCTTCGTCAAAAATTGCCCCATTTCAATTATAAAGGTGTTTTTAGAATTCACTCGATCTTTGGAACAAAACTGCATTAAAATAATTTGACTTCCGACTCATCTAAGAAAGATATTAAGGGATATTCTTCGATAAATAGAAAATATATGGAAAGCATTAAATAGGGTCTACCTTGAAATAAATGGCCATATCTTCGTCAAAAATTGCCCCATTTCAATTATAAAGGTGTTTTTAGAATTCACTTGATCTTTGGAACAAAACTGCATTAAAATAATTTGACTTCCGACTCATCTAAGAAAGATATTAAGGGATATTCTTCGATAAATAGAAAATATATGGAAAGCATTAAATAGGGTCTACCTTGAAATAAATGGCCATATCTTCGTCAAAAATTGCCCCATTTCAATTATAAAGGTGTTTTTAGAATTCACTTGATCTTTGAAACAAAACTGCATTAAAATAATTTGACTTCCGACTCATCTAAGAAAGATATTAAGGGATATTCTTCGATAAATAGAAAATATATGGAAAGCATTAAATAGGGTCTACCTTGAAATAAATGGCCATATCTTCGTCAAAAATTGCCCCATTTCAATTATAAAGGTGTTTTTAGAATTCGCTTGATCTTTGGAACAAAACTGCATTAAAATAATTTGACTTCCGACTCATCTAAGAAAGATATTAAGGGATATTCTTCGATAAATAGAAAATATATGGAAAGCATTAAATAGGGTCTACCTTGAAATAAATGGCCATATCTTCGTCAAAAATTGCCCCATTTCAATTATAAAGGTGTTTTTAGAATTCACTCGATCTTTGGAACAAAACTGCATTAAAATAATTTGACTTCCGACTCATCTAAGAAAGATATTAAGGGATATTCTTCGATAAATAGAAAATATATGGAAAGCATTAAATAGGGTCTACCTTGAAATAAATGGCCATATCTTCGTCAAAAATTGCCCCATTTCAATTATAAAGGTGTTTTTAGAATTCACTTGATCTTTGGAACAAAACTGCATTAAAATAATTTGACTTCCGACTCATCTAAGAAAGATATTAAGGGATATTCTTCGATAAATAGAAAATATATGGAAAGCATTAAATAGGGTCTACCTTGAAATAAATGGCCATATCTTCGTCAAAAATTGCCCCATTTCAATTATAAAGGTGTTTTTAGAATTCACTTGATCTTTGAAACAAAACTGCATTAAAATAATTTGACTTCCGACTCATCTAAGAAAGATATTAAGGGATATTCTTCGATAAATAGAAAATATATGGAAAGCATTAAATAGGGTCTACCTTGAAATAAATGGCCATATCTTCGTCAAAAATTGCCCCATTTCAATTATAAAGGTGTTTTTAGAATTCACTTGATCTTTGGAACAAAACTGCATTAAAATAATTTGACTTCCGACTCATCTAAAAAAGATATTAAGGGATATTCTTCGATAAATAGAAAATATATGGAAAGCATTAAATAGGGTCTACCTTGAAATAAATGGCCATATCTTCGTCAAAAATTGCCCCATTTCAATTATAAAGGTGTTTTTAGAATTCACTTGATCTTTGGAAACAAAACTGCATTAAAATAATTTGACTTCCGACTCATCTAAGAAAGATATTAAGGGATATTCTTCGATAAATAGAAAATATATGGAAAGCATTAAATAGGGTCTACCTTGAAATAAATGGCCATATCTTCGTCAAAAATTGCCCCATTTCAATTATAAAGGTGTTTTTAGAATTCGCTCGATCTTTGGAACAAAACTGCATTAAAATAATTTGACTTCCGACTCATCTAAGAAAGATATTAAGGGATATTCTTCGATAAATAGAAAATATATGGAAAGCATTAAATAGGGTCTACCTTGAAATAAATGGCCATATCTTCGTCAAAAATTGCCCCATTTCAATTATAAAGGTGTTTTTAGAATTCACTTGATCTTTGAAACAAAACTGCATTAAAATAATTTGACTTCCGACTCATCTAAGAAAGATATTAAGGGATATTCTTCGATAAATAGAAAATATATGGAAAGCATTAAATAGGGTCTACCTTGAAATAAATGGCCATATCTTCGTCAAAAATTGCCCCATTTCAATTATAAAGGTGTTTTTAGAATTCACTTGATCTTTGGAACAAAACTGCATTAAAATAATTTGACTTCCGACTCATCTAAAAAAGATATTAAGGGATATTCTTCGATAAATAGAAAATATATGGAAAGCATTAAATAGGGTCTACCTTGAAATAAATGGCCATATCTTCGTCAAAAATTGCCCCATTTCAATTATAAAGGTGTTTTTAGAATTCGCTTGATCTTTGGAACAAAACTGCATTAAAATAATTTGACTTCCGACTCATCTAAGAAAGATATTAAGGGATATTCTTCGATAAATAGAAAATATATGGAAAGCATTAAATAGGGTCTACCTTGAAATAAATGGCCATATCTTCGTCAAAAATTGCCCCATTTCAATTATAAAGGTGTTTTTAGAATTCACTTGATCTTTGGAACAAAACTGCATTAAAATAATTTGACTTCCGACTCATCTAAGAAAGATATTAAGGGATATTCTTCGATAAATAGAAAATATATGGAAAGCATTAAATAGGGTCTACCTTGAAATAAATGGCCATATCTTCGTCAAAAATTGCCCCATTTCAATTATAAAGGTGTTTTTAGAATTCACTTGATCTTTGGAACAAAACTGCATTAAAATAATTTGACTTCCGACTCATCTAAGAAAGATATTAAGGGATATTCTTCGATAAATAGAAAATATATGGAAAGCATTAAATAGGGTCTACCTTGAAATAAATGGCCATATCTTCGTCAAAAATTGCCCCATTTCAATTATAAAGGTGTTTTTAGAATTCACTTGATCTTTGAAACAAAACTGCATTAAAATAATTTGACTTCCGACTCATCTAAGAAAGATATTAAGGGATATTCTTCGATAAATAGAAAATATATGGAAAGCATTAAATAGGGTCTACCTTGAAATAAATGGCCATATCTTCGTCAAAAATTGCCCCATTTCAATTATAAAGGTGTTTTTAGAATTCGCTCGATCTTTGGAACAAAACTGCATTAAAATAATTTGACTTCCGACTCATCTAAGAAAGATATTAAGGGATATTCTTCGATAAATAGAAAATATATGGAAAGCATTAAATAGGGTCTACCTTGAAATAAATGGCCATATCTTCGTCAAAAATTGCCCCATTTCAATTATAAAGGTGTTTTTAGAATTCACTCGATCTTTGGAACAAAACTGCATTAAAATAATTTGACTTCCGACTCATCTAAGAAAGATATTAAGGGATATTCTTCGATAAATAGAAAATATATGGAAAGCATTAAATAGGGTCTACCTTGAAATAAATGGCCATATCTTCGTCAAAAATTGCCCCATTTCAATTATAAAGGTGTTTTTAGAATTCACTTGATCTTTGGAACAAAACTGCATTAAAATAATTTGACTTCCGACTCATCTAAGAAAGATATTAAGGGATATTCTTCGATAAATAGAAAATATATGGAAAGCATTAAATAGGGTCTACCTTGAAATAAATGGCCATATCTTCGTCAAAAATTGCCCCATTTCAATTATAAAGGTGTTTTTAGAATTCGCTTGATCTTTGAAACAAAACTGCATTAAAATAATTTGACTTCCGACTCATCTAAGAAAGATATTAAGGGATATTCTTCGATAAATAGAAAATATATGGAAAGCATTAAATAGGGTCTACCTTGAAATAAATGGCCATATCTTCGTCAAAAATTGCCCCATTTCAATTATAAAGGTGTTTTTAGAATTCGCTCGATCTTTGGAACAAAACTGCATTAAAATAATTTGACTTCCGACTCATCTAAGAAAGACATTAAGGGATATTCTTCGATAAATAGAAAATATATGGAAAGCATTAAATAGGGTCAACCTTGAAATAAATGGCCATATCTTCGTCAAAAATTGCCCCATTTCAATTATAAAAGTGTTTTTAGAATTCACTTGATCTTTGAAACAAAACTGCATTAAAATAATTTGACTTCCGACTCATCTAAGAAAGATATTAAGGGATATTCTTCGATAAATAGAAAATATATGGAAAGCATTAAATAGGGTCTACCTTGAAATAAATGGCCATATCTTCGTCAAAAATTGCCCCATTTCAATTATAAAGGTGTTTTTAGAATTCGCTCGATCTTTGGAACAAAACTGCATTAACTTAATTTGACTTTCGACTCATCTAAGAAAGATATTAAGGGATATTCTTCGATAAATAGAAAATATATGGAAAGCATTAAATAGGGTCTACCTTGAAATAAATGGTCATATCTTCATCTAAAATTGCCTCATTTCAATTATAAAGGTGTTTTTAGAATTCACTCGATCTTTGGAAGAAAACTGCATTAAAATAATTTGACTTCCGACTCATCTAAGAAAGATATTAAGGGATATTCTTCGATAAATAGAAAATATATGGAAAGCATTAAATAGGGTCTACTTTGAAATAAATGGCCATATCTTCGTCAAAAATTGCCCCATTTCAATTATAAAGGTGTTTTTAGAATTCACTTGATCTTTGGAACAAAACTGCATTAAAATAATTTGACTTCCGACTCATCTAAGAAAGATATTAAGGGATATTCTTCGATAAATAGAAAATATATGGAAAGCATTAAATAGGGTCTACCTTGAAATAAATGGCCATATCTTCATCTAAAATTGCCCAATTTCAATTATAAAGGTGTTTTTAGAATTCACTTGGTCTTTGAAACAAAACTGCATTAAAATAATTTGACTTCCGACTCATCTAAGAAAGATATTAAGGGATATTCTTCGATAAATAGAAAATATATGGAAATCATTAAATAGGGTCTACCTTGAAGTAAATGGCCATATCTTCGTCAAAAATTGCCCCATTTCAATTATAAAGGTGTTTTTAGAATTCACTTGATCTTTGGAACAAAACTGCATTAAAATAATTTGACTTCCGACTCATCTAAAAAAGATATTAAGGGATATTCTTCGATAAATAGAAAATATATGGAAAGCATTAAATAGGGTCTACCTTGAAATAAATGGCCATATCTTCGTCAAAAATTGCCCCATTTCAATTATAAAGAAGTTTTTAGAATTCACTCGATCTTTGGAACAAAACTGCATTAACTTAATTTGACTTCCGACTCATCTAAGAAAGATATTAAGGGATATTCGATAAATAGAAAAAATATGGAAAGCATTAAATAGGGTCTACATTGATATAAATGGCCATATCTTCGTCAAAAATTGCCCCATTTCAATTATAAAGGTGTTTTTAGAATTCGCTTAATGTTTGAAACAAAAGTGCATTAAAATAATTTGACTTCCGACTCATCTAAAAAGATATTAAGGGATATTCTTCGATAAATAGAAAATATATGGAAAGCATTAAATAGGGTCTACCTTGAAATAAATGGCCATATCTTTGTCAAAAATTGCACCATTTCAATTATAAAGGTGTTTTTAGAATTCGCTCGATCTTTGGAACAAAACTGCATTAAAATAATTAGACTTCCGGCTCATCTAAGAAAGATATTAAGGGATATTCTTCGATAAATAGAAAATATATGGAAAGCATTAAATAGGGTCTACCTTGAAATAATTGGCCATATCTTCGTCAAAACTTGCCCCATTTCAATTATAAAGGTGTTTTCAGAATTCGCTCGATCTTTGGAACAAAACTGCATTAAAATAATTTGACTTCCGACTCATCTAAGAAAGATATTAAGGGATATTCTTCGATAAATAGAAAATATATGGAAAGCATTAAATAGGGTCTACCTTGAAATAAATGGCCATATCTTTGTCAAAAATTGCACCATTTCAATTATAAAGGTGTTTTTAGAATTCGCTCGATCTTTGGAACAAAACTGCATTAAAATAATTTGACTTCCGACTCATCTAAGAAAGATATTAAGGGATATTCTTCGATAAATAGAAAATATATGGAAAGCATTAAATAGGGTCTACCTTGAAATAAATGGCCATATCTTCGTCAAAACTTGCCCCATTTCAATTATAAAGGTGTTTTTAGAATTCACTTGATCTTTGGAACAAAACTGCATTAAAATAATTTGACTTCCGACTCATCTAAGAAAGATATTAAGGGATATTCTTTGATAAATAGAAAATATATGGAAAGCATTAAATAGGGTCTACCTTGAAATAAATAGCCATATCTTCGTCAAAAATTGCCCCATTTCAATTATAAAGGTGTTTTTAGAATTCACTCGATCTTTGGAAGAAAACTGCATTAAAATAATTTGACTTCCGACTCATCTAAGAAAGATATTAAGGGATATTCTTCGATAAATAGAAAATATATGGAAAGCATTAAATAGGGTCTACCTTGAAATAAATGGCCATATCTTCGTCAAAAATTGCCCCACTTCAATTATAAAGGTGTTTTTAGAATTCGCTTAATCTTTGGAACAAAACTGCATTAAAATAATTTGACTTCCGACTCATCTAAGAAAGATATTAAGGGATATTCTTCGATAAATAGAAAATATATGGAAAGCATTAAATAGGGTCTACCTTGAAATAAATGGCCATATCTTCGTCAAAAATTGCCCCACTTCAATTATAAAGGTGTTTTTAGAATTCACTCAATCTTTGGAACAAAACTGCATTAAAATAATTTGACTTCCGACTCATCTAAGAAAGATATTAAGGGATATTCTTCGATAAATAGAAAATATATGGAAAGCATTAAATAGGGTCTACCTTGAAATAAATGGCCATATCTTCGTCAAAAATTGCCCCATTTCAATTATAAAGGTGTTTTTAGAATTCGCTCGATCTTTGGAACAAAACTGCATTAATTTAATTTGACTTCCGACTCATCTAAGAAAGATATTAAGGGATATTCTTCGATAAATAGAAAATATATGGAAAGCATTAAATAGGGTCTACCTTGAAATAAATGGCCATATCTTCATCTAAAATTGCCTCATTTCAATTATAAAGGTGTTTTTAGAATTCACTCGATCTTTGGAAGAAAACTGCATTAAAATAATTTGACTTCCGACTCATCTAAGAAAGATATTAAGGGATATTCGATAAATAGAAAATATATGGATAGCATTAAATAGGGTCTACCTTGAAATAAATAGCCATATCTTCGTCAAAAATTGCCCCATTTCAATTATAAAGGTGTTTTTAGAATTCGCTCGATCTTTGGAACAAAACTGCATTAATTTAATTTGACTTCCGACTCATCTAAGAAAGATATTAAGGGATATTCTTCGATAAATAGAAAATATATGGAAAGCATTAAATAGGGTCTACCTTGAAATAAATGGCCATATCTTCATCTAAAATTGCCCAATTTCAATTATAAAGGTGTTTTTAGAATTCACTTGATCTTTGGAACAAAACTGCATTAAAATAATTTGACTTCCGACTCATCTAAGAAAGATATTAAGGGATATTCGATAAATAGAAAATATATGGAAAGCATTAAATAGGGTCTACCTTGAAATAAATGGCCATATCTTCGTCAAAAATTGCCCCATTTCAATTATAAAGGTGTTTTTAGAATTCGCTCGATCTTTGGAACAAAACTGCATTAAAATAATTTGACTTCCGACTCATCTAAGAAAGATATTAAGGGATATTCTTCGATAAATAGAAAATATATGGAAAGCATTAAATAGGGTCTACCTTGAAATAAATGGCCATATCTTCATCTAAAATTGCCCAATTTCAATTATAAAGGTGTTTTTAGAATTCACTTGATCTTTGGAACAAAACTGCATTAAAATAATTTGACTTCCGTATCATCTAAAAAAGATATTAAGGGATATTCTTCGATAAAAAGAAAATATATGGAAAGCATTAAATATGGTCTACCTTGAAATAAATGGCCATATCTTCGTCAAAAATTGCCCCATTTCAATTATAAAGGTGTTTTTAGAATTCACTTGATCTTTGGAACAAAACTGCATTAAAATAATTTGACTTCCGACTCATCTAAGAAAGATATTAAGGGATATTCTTCGATAAATAGAAAATATATGGAAAGCATTAAATAGGGTCTACCTTGAAATAAATGGCCATATCTTCGTCAAAAATTGCCCCATTTCAATTATAAAGGTGTTTTTAGAATTCACTTGATCTTTGGAACAAAACTGCATTAAAATAATTTGACTTCCGACTCATCTAAAAAAGATATTAAGGGATATTCTTCGATAAATAGAAAATATATGGAAAGCATTAAATAGGGTCTACCTTGAAATAAATGGCCATATCTTCGTCAAAAATTGCCCCATTTCAATTATAAAAGTGTTTTTAGAATTCGCTTAATCTTTGAAACAAAACTGCATTAAAATAATTTGACTTCCGACTCATCTAAGAAAGATATTAAGGGATATTCTTCGATAAATAGAAAATATATGGAAAGCATTAAATAGGGTCTACCTTGAAATAAATGGCCATATCTTCGTCAAAAATTGCCCCATTTCAATTATAAAGGTGTTTTTAGAATTCGCTCGATCTTTGAAAGAAAACTGCATTAAAATAATTTGACTTCCGACTCATCTAAGAAAGATATTAAGGGATATTCTGATAAATAGAAAATATATGGAAAGCATTAAAAAGGGTCTACCTTGAAATAAATGGCCATATCTTCGTCAAAAATTGCCCCATTTCAATTATAAAGGTGTTTTTAGAATTCGCTTGATCTTTGAAACAAAACTGCATTAAAATAATTTGACTTCCGACTCATCTAAAAAAGATATTAAGGGATATTCTTCGATAAATAGAAAATATATGGAAAGCATTAAATAGGGTCTACCTTGAAATAAATGGCCATATCTTCGTCAAAAATTGCCCCATTTCAATTATAAAGGTGTTTTTAGAATTCGCTCGATCTTTGGAACAAAACTGCATCAAAATAATTTGACTTCCGACTCATCTAAGAAAGATATTAAGGGATATTCTTCGATAAATAGAAAATATATGGAAAGCATTAAATAGGGTCTACCTTGAAATAAATGGCCATATCTTCGTCAAAAATTGCCCC
>NW_025063811.1:0-117901 GCF_018153295.1 Drosophila grimshawi | reverse complement strand
TATATTTTCTATTAATCGAAGAATATCTCTTAATATCGTTCTTAGATGAGTCGGAAGTCAAATTATTTTAATGCAGTTTTGTTCCAAAGATTGAGTGAATTCTAAAAACACCTTTATAGTTGATATGGGGCAATTTTGGACGAAGATATGGCCATTTATTTCAAGGTAGACCCTATTTAATGCTTTCCATATATTTTCTATTTATCGAAGAATATCCCTTAATATCTTTCTTAGATGCGTCGGAAGTCAAATTATTTTAATGCAGTTTTGTTCCAAAGATTGAGTGAATTCTAAAAACACCTTTATAATTGATACGGGGCAATTTTTGACGAAGATATGGCCATTTATTTCAAGGTAGACCCTATTTAATGCTTTCCATATATTTTCTATTTATCGAAGAATATCCCTTAATATCTTTCTTAGATGAGTCGGAAGTCAAATTATTTTAATGCAGTTTTGTTCCAAAGATCGAGTGAATTCTAAAAACACCTTTATAATTGAAATGGGGCAATTTGAGACAAAGATATGGCCATTTATTTCAAGGTTGACCCTATTTAATGTTTGCCTTATATTTTCTATTAATCGAAGAATATCCCTTAATATCTTTCTTAGATGAGTCGGAAGTCAAATTATTTTAATGCAGTTTTGTTCCAAAGATCGAGTGAATTCTAAAAATACCTTTATAATTGAAATGGGGCAATTTGAGACAAAGATATGGCCATTTATTTCAAGGTTGACCCTATTTAATGTTTGCCTTATATTTTCTATTAATCGAAGAATATCTCTTAATATCTTTTTTAGATGAGTCGGAAGTCAAATTATTTAAATGCAGTTTTGTTCCAAAGATCGAGTGAATTCTAAAAACACCTTTATAATTGAAATGGGGCAATTTTTGACGAAGATATTGCCATTTATTTCAAGGTAGACCCTATTTAATGCTTTCCATATATTTTCTATTTATCGAAGAATATCCCTTAATATCTTTCTTAGATGAGTCGGAAGTCAAATTATTTTAATGCAGTTTTGTTCCAAAGATTGAGCGAATTCTAAAAACACCTTTATAATTGAAATGGGGCAATTTTTGACGAAGATATGGCCATTTATTTCAAGGTAGACCCTATTTAATGCTTTCCATATATTTTCTGTTAATCAAGAATATCCCTTAATATCTTTCTTAGATGAGTCGGAAGTCAAATTATTTTAATGCAGTTTTGTTTCGAAGATTGAGTGAATTCTAAAAACACCTTTATAATTGAAATGGGGCAATTTTTGACGAAGATATGGCCATTTATTTCAAGGTAGACCCTATTTAATGCTTTCCATATATTTTCTATTTATCGAAGAATATCCCTTAATATCTTTCTTAGATGAGTCGGAAGTCAAATTTTTTTAATGCAGTTTTGTTTCGAAGATTGAGTGAATTCTAAAAACACCTTTATAATTGAAATGGGGCAATTTTGGACGAAGATATGGCCATTTATTTCAAGGTAGACCCTATTTAATGCTTTCCATATATTTTCTGTTAATCAAGAATATCCCTTAATATCTTTCTTAGATGAGTCGGAAGTCAAATTATTTTAATGCAGTTTTGTTCCAAAGATCGAGTGAATTCTAAAAACACCTTTATAATTGAAATGGGGCAATTTGAGACAAAGATATGGCCATTTATTTCAAGGTTGACCCTATTTAATGTTTGCCTTATATTTTCTATTAATCGAAGAATATCTCTTAATATCTTTCTTAGATGAGTCGGAAGTCAAATTATTTTAATGCAGTTTTGTTCCAAAGATTGAGCGAATTCTAAAAACACCTTTATAATTGAAATGGGGCAATTTTTGACGAAGATATTGCCATTTATTTCAAGGTAGACCCTATTTAATGCTTTCCATATATTTTCTATTTATCGAAGAAAATCCCTTAATATCTTTCTTAGATGAGTCGGAAGTCAAATTATTTTAATGCAGTTTTGTTCCAAAGATTGAGTGAATTCTAAAAACACCTTTATAATTGAAATGGGGCAATTTTTGACGAAGATATGACCATTTATTTCAAGGTAGACCCTATTTAATGCTTTCCATATATTTTCTGTTAATCAAGAATATCCCTTAATATCTTTCTTAGATGAGTCGGAAGTCAAATTATTTTAATGCAGTTTTGTTCCAAAGATTGAGCGAATTCTAAAAACACCTTTATAATTGAAATGGGGCAATTTTTGACGAAGATATGGCCATTTATTTCAAGGTAGACCCTATTTAATGCTTTCCATATATTTTCTGTTAATCAAGAATATCCCCTAATATCTTTCTTAGATGAGTCGGAAGTCAAATTATTTTAATGCAGTTTTGTTCCAAAGATCGAGTGAATTCTAAAAAAACCTTTATAATTGAAATGGGGCAATTTGAGACAAAGATATGGCCATTTATTTCAAGGTTGACCCTATTTAATGTTTGCCTTATATTTTCTATTAATCGAAGAATATCTCTTAATATCTTTCTTAGATGAGTCGGAAGTCAAATTATTTTAATGCAGTTTTGTTCCAAAGATCGAGTGAATTCTAAAAACACCTTTATAATTGAAATGGGGCAATTTTTGACGAAGATATGGCCATTTATTTCAAGGTAGACCCTATTTAATGCTTTCCATATATTTTCTATTTATCGAAGAATATCCCTTAATATCTTTCTTAGATGAGTCGGAAGTCAAATTATTTTAATGCAGTTTTGTTCCAAAGATTGAGTGAATTCTAAAAACTCCTTTATAATTGAAATGGGGCAATCTTTGACGAAGATATGGCCATTTATTTCAAGGTAGACCCTATTTAATGATTTCCATATATTTTCTATTTATCGAAGAATATCCCTTAATATCTTTCTTAGATGAGTCGGAAGTCAAATTATTTTAATGCAGTTTTGTTCCAAAGATCGAGTGAATTCTAAAAACACCTTTATAATTGATATGAGGCAATTTTTGACGAAGATATGGCCATTTATTTCAAGGTAGACCCTATTTAATGCTTTCCATATATTTTCTGTTAATCAAGAATATCCCTTAATATCTTTCTTAGATGAGTCGGAAGTCAAATTATTTTAATGCAGTTTTGTTCCAAAGATTGAGCGAATTCTAAAAACACCTTTATAATTGAAATGGGGCAATTTTGGACGAAGATATGGCCATTTATTTCAAGGTAGACCCTATTTAATGCTTTCCATATATTTTCTATTATTCGAAGAATATCCCTTAATATCTTTCTTAGATGAGTCGGAAGTCAAATTATTTTAATGCAGTTTTGTTTCAAAGATCGAGTGAATTCTAAAAATACCTTTATAATTGAAATGGGGCAATTTGAGACAAAGATATGGCCATTTATTTCAAGGTTGACCCTATTTAATGTTTGCCTTATATTTTCTATTAATCGAAGAATATCTCTTAATATCTTTCTTAGATGAGTCGGAAGTCAAATTATTTTAATGCAGTTTTGTTCCAAAGATTGAGCGAATTCTAAAAACACCTTTATAATTGAAATGGGGCAATTTTTGACGAAGATATTGCCATTTATTTCAAGGTAGACCCTATTTAATGCTTTCCATATATTTTCTATTTATCGAAGAAAATCCCTTAATATCTTTCTTAGATGAGTCGGAAGTCAAATTATTTTAATGCAGTTTTGTTTCAAAGATTGAGTGAATTCTAAAAACACCTTTATAATTGAAATGGGGCAATTTTTGACGAAGATATGGCCATTTATTTCAAGGTAGACCCTATTTAATGCTTTCCATATATTTTCTGTTAATCAAGAATATCCCTTAA
The DNA here is from genome assembly GCF_018153295.1 of Drosophila grimshawi. Taxonomy (NCBI): domain Eukaryota; kingdom Metazoa; phylum Arthropoda; class Insecta; order Diptera; family Drosophilidae; genus Drosophila; species Drosophila grimshawi. Next base: position 114,094 of record NW_025063811.1, on the reverse strand, counting down.
TATCTTTCTTAGATGAGTCGGAAGTCAAATTATTTTAATGCAGTTTTGTTCCAAAGATTGAGCGAATTCTAAAAACACCTTTATAATTGAAATGGGGCAATTTTTGGCCACGAAGATATGGCCATTTATTTCAAGGTAGACCCTATTTAATGCTTTCCATATATTTTCTGTTAATCAAGAATATCCCCTAATATCTTATCTTAGATCTTCTTAGATGAGTCGGAAGTCAAATTATTTTAATGCAGTTTTGTTCCAAAGATCGAGTGAATTCTAAAAACACCTTTATAATTGAAATGGGGCAATTTTTGACGAAGATATGGCCATTTATTTCAAGGTAGACCCTATTTAATGCTTTCCATATATTTTCTATTTATCGAAGAATATCCCTTAATATCTTTCTTAGATGAGTCGGAAGTCAAATTATTTTAATGCAGTTTTGTTCCAAAGATTGAGTGAATTCTAAAAACACCTTTATAATTGAAATGGGGCAATTTTTGACGAAGATATGGCCATTTATTTCAAGGTAGACCCTATTTAATGCTTTCCATATATTTTCTATTAATCGAAGAATATCCCTTAATATCTTTCTTAGATGAGTCGGAAGTCAAATTATTTTAATGCAGTTTTGTTCCAAAGATTGAGTGAATTCTAAAAACACCTTTATAATTGAAATGGGGCAATTTTTGACGAAGATATGGCCATTTATTTCAAGGTAGACCCTATTTAATGCTTTCCATATATTTTCTGTTAATCAAGAATATCCCTTAATATCTTTCTTAGATGAGTCGGAAGTCAAATTATTTTAATGCAGTTTTGTTCCAAAGATCGAGTGAATTCTAAAAACACCTTTATAATTGAAATGGGGCAATTTTTGACGAAGATATGGCCATTTATTTCAAGGTAGACCCTATTTAATGCTTTCCATATATTTTCTATTAATCGAAGAATATCCCTTAATATCTTTCTTAGATGAGTCGGAAGTCAAATTATTTTAATGCAGTTTTGTTCCAAAGATCGAGTGAATTCTAAAAACACCTTTATAATTGAAATGGGGCAATTTTGGACGAAGATATGGCCATTTATTTCAAGGTAGACCCTATTTAATGCTTTCCATATATTTTCTATTAATCGAAGAATATCCCTTAATATCTTTCTTAGATGAGTCGGAAGTCAAATTATTTTAATGCAGTTTTGTTCCAAAGATTGAGTGAATTCTAAAAACACCTTTATAATTGAAATGGGGCAATTTTTGACGAAGATATGGCCATTTATTTCAAGGTAGACCCTATTTAATGCTTTCCATATATTTTCTGTTAATCAAGAATATCCCTTAATATCTTTCTTAGATGAGTCGGAAGTCAAATTATTTTAATGCAGTTTTGTTCCAAAGATCGAGTGAATTCTAAAAACACCTTTATAATTGAAATGGGGCAATTTTTGACGAAGATATGGCCATTTATTTCAAGGTAGACCCTATTTAATGCTTTCCATATATTTTCTATTTATCGAAGAATATCCCTTAATATCTTTCTTAGATGAGTCGGAAGTCAAATTATTTTAATGCAGTTTTGTTCCAAAGATCGAGTGAATTCTAAAAACACCTTTATAATTGAAATGGGGCAATTTGAGACAAAGATATGGCCATTTATTTCAAGGTTGACCCTATTTAATGTTTGCCTTATATTTTCTATTAATCGAAGAATATCCCTTAATATCTTTCTTAGATGAGTCGGAAGTCAAATTATTTTAATGCAGTTTTGTTCCAAAGATCGAGCGAATTCTAAAAACATCTTTATAATTGAAATGGGGCAATTTTGGACGAAGATATGGCCATTTATTTCAAGGTAGACCCTATTTAATGCTTTCCATATATTTTCTGTTAATCACAAATATCCCTTAATATCGTTCTTAGATGAGTCGGAAGTCAAACTATTTTAATGCAGTTTTGTTTCAAAGATCGAGTGAATTCTAAAAACACCTTTATAATTGAAATGGGGCAATTTGAGACAAAGATATGGCCATTTATTTCAAGGTTGACCCTATTTAATGGTTGCCTTATATTTTATATTAATCGAAGAATATCCCTTAATATCTTTCTTAGATGAGTCGGAAGTCAAATTATTTTAATGCAGTTTTGTTCCAAAGATCGAGTGAATTCTAAAAATACCTTTATAATTGAAATGGGGCAATTTGAGACAAAGATATGGCCATTTATTTCAAGGTTGACCCTATTTAATGTTTGCCTTATATTTTCTATTAATCGAAGAATATCCCTTAATATCTTTCTTAGATGAGTCGGAAGTCAAATTATTTTAATGCAGTTTTGTTCCAAAGATCGAGTGAATTCTAAAAACACCTTTATAATTGAAATGGGGCAATTTTTGACGAAGATATTGCCATTTATTTCAAGGTAGACCCTATTTAATGCTTTCCATATATTTTCTATTTATCGAAGAATATCCCTTAATATCTTTCTTAGATGAGTCGGAAGTCAAATTATTTTAATGCAGTTTTGTTCCAAAGATCGAGTGAATTCTAAAAATACCTTTATAATTGAAATGGGGCAATTTGAGACAAAGATATGGCCATTTATTTCAAGGTTGACCCTATTTAATGTTTGCCTTATATTTTCTATTAATCGAAGAATATCTCTTAATATCTTTCTTAGATGAGTCGGAAGTCAAATTATTTTAATGCAGTTTTGTTCCAAAGATTAAGCGAATTCTAAAAACACCTTTATAATTGAAATGGGGCAATTTTTGACGAAGATATTGCCATTTATTTCAAGGTAGACCCTATTTAATGCTTTCCATATATTTTCTATTTATCGAAGAATATCCCTTAATATCTTTCTTAGATGAGTCGGAAGTCAAATTATTTTAAAGCAGTTTTGTTCCAAAGATCGAGTGAATTCTAAAAACACCTTTATAATTGAAATGGGGCAATTTTTGACGAAGATATGGCCATTTATTTCAAGGTAGACCCTATTTAATGCTTTCCATATATTTTCTGTTAATCAAGAATATCCCTTAATATCTTTCTTAGATGAGTCGGAAGTCAAATTATTTTAATGCAGTTTTGTTCCAAAGATTGAGCGAATTCTAAAAACACCTTTATAATTGAAATGGGGCAATTTTAGACGAAGATATGGCCATTTATTTCAAGGTAGACCCTATTTAATGCTTTCCATATATTTTCTGTTAATCAAGAATATCCCCTAATATCTTTCTTAGATGAGTCGGAAGTCAAATTATTTTAATGCAGTTTTGTTCCAAAGATCGAGTGAATTCTAAAAAAACCTTTATAATTGAAATGGGGCAATTTGAGACAAAGATATGGCCATTTATTTCAAGGTTGACCCTATTTAATGTTTGGCTTATATTTTCTATTAATCGAAGAATATCTCTTAATATCTTTCTTAGATGAGTCGGAAGTCAAATTATTTTAATGCAGTTTTGTTCCAAAGATCGAGTGAATTCTAAAAACACCTTTATAATTGAAATGGGGCAATTTTTGACGAAGATATGGCCATTTATTTCAAGGTAGACCCTATTTAATGCTTTCCATATATTTTCTATTTATCGAAGAATATCCCTTAATATCTTTCTTAGATGAGTCGGAAGTCAAATTATTTTAATGCAGTTTTGTTCCAAAGATTGAGTGAATTCTAAAAACTCCTTTATAATTGAAATGGGGCAATCTTTGACGAAGATATGGCTATTTATTTCAAGGTAGACCCTATTTAATGATTTCCATATATTTTCTATTTATCGAAGAATATCCCTTAATATCTTTCTTAGATGAGTCGGAAGTCAAATTATTTTAATGCAGTTTTGTTCCAAAGATTGAGTGAATTCTAAAAACACCTTTATAATTGATATGAGCAATTTTTGACGAAGATATGGCCATTTATTTCAAGGTAGACCCTATTTAATGCTTTCCATATATTTTCTGTTAATCAAGAATATCCCTTAATATCTTTCTTAGATGAGTCGGAAGTCAAATTATTTTAATGCAGTTTTGTTCCAAAGATTGAGCGAATTCTAAAAACACCTTTTATAATTGAAATGGGGCAATTTTTGGACGAAGATATGGCCATTTATTTCAAGGTAGACCCTATTTAATGCTTTCCATATATTTTCCTGTTAATCAAGAATATCCCTTAATATCTTTCTTAGATGAGTCGGAAGTCAAATTATTTTAATGCAGTTTTGTTCCAAAGATCAAGTGAATTCTAAAAATACCTTTATAATTGAAATGTGGCAATTTGAGACAAAGATATGGCCATTTATTTCAAGGTTGACTCTATTTAATGTTTGCCTTATATTTTCTATTAATCGAAGAATATCCCTTAATATCTTTCTTAGATGAGTCGGAAGTCAAATTATTTTAATGCAGTTTTGTTCCAAAGATCGAGTGAATTCTAAAAACACCTTTATAATTGAAATGGGGCAATTTTTGACGAAGATATTGCCATTTATTTCAAGGTAGACCCTATTTAATGCTTTCCATATATTTTCTATTTATCGAAGAAAATCCCTTAATATCTTTCTTAGATGAGTCGGAAGTCAAATTATTTTAATGCAGTTTTGTTCCAAAGATTGAGTGAATTCTAAAAACACCTTTATAATTGAAATGGGGCAATTTTTGACGAAGATATGGCCATTTATTTCAAGGTAGACCCTATTTAATGCTTTCCATATATTTTCTGTTAATCAAGAATATCCCTTAATATCTTTCTTAGATGAGTCGGAAGTCAAATTATTTTAATGCAGTTTTGTTCCAAAGATTGAGCGAATTCTAAAAACACCTTTATAATTGAAATGGGGCAATTTTTGACGAAGATATGGCCATTTATTTCAAGGTAGACCCTATTTAATGCTTTCCATATATTTTCTGTTAATCAAGAATATCCCCTAATATCTTTCTTAGATGAGTCGGAAGTCAAATTATTTTAATGCAGTTTTGTTCCAAAGATCGAGTGAATTCTAAAAAAACCTTTATAATTGAAATGGGGCAATTTTGGACGAAGAGATGGCCATTTATTTCAAGGTTGACCCTATTTAATGTTTGCCTTATATTTTCTATTAATCGAAGAATATCTCTTAATATCTTTCTTAGATGAGTCGGAAGTCAAATTATTTTAATGCAGTTTTGTTCCAAAGATTAAGTGAATTCTAAAAACACCTTTATAATTGATATGAGCAATTTTTGACGAAGATATGGCCATTTATTTCAAGGTAGACCCTATTTAATGCTTTCCATATATTTTCTGTTAATCAAGAATATCCCTTAATATCTTTCTTAGATGAGTCGGAAGTCAAATTATTTTAATGCAGTTTTGTTCCAAAGATTGAGCGAATTCTAAAAACACCTTTATAATTGAAATGGGGCAATTTTTGACGAAGATATGGCCATTTATTTCAAGGTAGACCCTATTTAATGCTTTCCATATATTTTCTGTTAATCAAGAATATCCCTTAATATCTTTCTTAGATGAGTCGGAAGTCAAATTATTTTAATGCAGTTTTGTTCCAAAGATCGAGTGAATTCTAAAAACACCTTTATAATTGAAATGGGGCAATTTGAGACAAAGATATGGCCATTTATTTCAAGGTTGACCCTATTTAATGTTTGCGTTATATTTTCTATTAATCGAAGAATATCTCTTAATATCTTTCTTAGATGAGTCGGAAGTCAAATTATTTTAATGCAGTTTTGTTCCACAGATCGAGCGAATTCTAAAAACACCTTTATAATTGAAATGAAGCAATTTTGGACGAAGAGATGGCCATTTATTTCAAGGTAGACCCTATTTAATGCTTTCCATATATTTTCTATTAATCGAAGAATATCCCTTAATATCTTTCTTAGATGAGTCGGAAGTCAAATTATTTTAATGCAGTTTTGTTCCAAAGATTGAGTGAATTCTAAAAACACCTTTATAATTGAAATGGGGCAATTTTTGACGAAGATATGGCCATTTATTTCAAGGTAGACCCTATTTAATGCTTTCCATATATTTTCTGTTAATCAAGAATATCCCCTAATATCTTTCTTAGATGAGTCGGAAGTCAAATTATTTTAATGCAGTTTTGTTCCAAAGATCGAGTGAATTCTAAAAACACCTTTATAATTGATACGGGGCAATTTTTGACGAAGATATGGCCATTTATTTCAAGGTAGACCCTATTTAATGCTTTCCATATATTTTCTATTTATCGAAGAATATCCCTTAATATCTTTCTTAGATGAGTCGGAAGTCAAATTATTTTAATGCAGTTTTGTTCCAAAGATCGAGTGAATTCTAAAAACACCTTTATAATTGAAATGGGGCAATTTGAGACAAAGATATGGCCATTTATTTCAAGGTTGACCCTATTTAATGTTTGCCTTATATTTTCTATTAATCGAAGAATATCCCTTAATATCTTTCTTAGATGAGTCGGAAGTCAAATTATTTTAATGCAGTTTTGTTCCAAAGATCGAGCGAATTCTAAAAACATCTTTATAATTGAAATGGGGCAATTTTGGACGAAGATATGGCCATTTATTTCAAGGTAGACCCTATTTAATGCTTTCCATATATTTTCTGTTAATCACAAATATCCCTTAATATCGTTCTTAGATGAGTCGGAAGTCAAACTATTTTAATGCAGTTTTGTTTCAAAGATCGAGTGAATTCTAAAAACACCTTTATAATTGAAATGGGGCAATTTGAGACAAAGATATGGCCATTTATTTCAAGGTTGACCCTATTTAATGGTTGCCTTATATTTTCTATTAATCGAAGAATATCTCTTAATATCGTTCTTAGATGAGTCGGAAGTCAAATTATTTTAATGCAGTTTTGTTCCAAAGATCGAGTGAATTCTAAAAACACCTTTATAATTGATATGGGGCAATTTTTGACGAAGATATGGCCATTTATTTCAAGGTAGACCCTATTTAATGCTTTCCATATATTTTCTATTTATCGAAGAATATCCCTTAATATCTTTCTTAGATGCGTCGGAAGTCAAATTATTTTAATGCAGTTTTGTTCCAAAGATTGAGTGAATTCTAAAAACACCTTTATAATTGATACGGGGCAATTTTTGACGAAGATATGGCCATTTATTTCAAGGTAGACCCTATTTAATGCTTTCCATATATTTTCTATTTATCGAAGAATATCCCTTAATATCTTTCTTAGATGAGTCGGAAGTCAAATTATTTTAATGCAGTTTTGTTCCAAAGATCGAGTGAATTCTAAAAACACCTTTATAATTGAAATGGGGCAATTTGAGACAAAGATATGGCCATTTATTTCAAGGTTGACCCTATTTAATGTTTGCCTTATATTTTCTATTAATCGAAGAATATCCCTTAATATCTTTCTTAGATGAGTCGGAAGTCAAATTATTTTAATGCAGTTTTGTTCCAAAGATCGAGTGAATTCTAAAAATACCTTTATAATTGAAATGGGGCAATTTGAGACAAAGATATGGCCATTTATTTCAAGGTTGACCCTATTTAATGTTTGCCTTATATTTTCTATTAATCGAAGAATATCTCTTAATATCTTTTTTAGATGAGTCGGAAGTCAAATTATTTAAATGCAGTTTTGTTCCAAAGATCGAGTGAATTCTAAAAACACCTTTATAATTGAAATGGGGCAATTTTTGACGAAGATATGGCCATTTATTTCAAGGTAGACCCTATTTAATGCTTTCCATATATTTTCTATTTATCGAAGAATATCCCTTAATATCTTTCTTAGATGAGTCGGAAGTCAAATTATTTTAATGCAGTTTTGTTCCAAAGATTGAGTGAATTCTAAAAACTCCTTTATAATTGAAATGGGGCAATCTTTGACGAAGATATGGCCATTTATTTCAAGGTAGACCCTATTTAATGCTTTCCATATATTTTCTATTTATCGAAGAATATCCCTTAATATCTTTCTTAGATGAGTCGGAAGTCAAATTATTTTAATGCAGTTTTGTTCCAAAGATTGAGTGAATTCTAAAAACACCTTTATAATTGATATGAGCAATTTTTGACGAAGATATGGCCATTTATTTCAAGGTAGACCCTATTTAATGCTTTCCATATATTTTCTGTTAATCAAGAATATCCCTTAATATCTTTCTTAGATGAGTCGGAAGTCAAATTATTTTAATGCAGTTTTGTTCCAAAGATTGAGCGAATTCTAAAAACACCTTTATAATTGAAATGGGGCAATTTTTGACGAAGATATGGCCATTTATTTCAAGGTAGACCCTATTTAATGCTTTCCATATATTTTCTGTTAATCAAGAATATCCCTTAATATCTTTCTTAGATGAGTCGGAAGTCAAATTATTTTAATGCAGTTTTGTTCCAAAGATCGAGTGAATTCTAAAAACACCTTTATAATTGAAATGGGGCAATTTGAGACAAAGATATGGCCATTTATTTCAAGGTTGACCCTATTTAATGTTTGCGTTATATTTTCTATTAATCGAAGAATATCTCTTAATATCTTTCTTAGATGAGTCGGAAGTCAAATTATTTTAATGCAGTTTTGTTCCACAGATCGAGTGAATTCTAAAAACACCTTTATAATTGAAATGAAGCAATTTTGGACGAAGAGATGGCCATTTATTTCAAGGTAGACCCTATTTAATGCTTTCCATATATTTTCTATTTATCGAAGAATATCCCTTAATATTTTTCTTAGATGAGTCGGAAGTCAAATTATTTTAATGAAGTTTTGTTCCAAAGATTGAGTGAATTCTAAAAACTCCTTTATAATTGAAATGGGGCAATCTTAGACGAAGATATGGCCATTTATTTCAAGGTAGACCCTATTTAATGCTTTCCATATATTTTCTATTTATCGAAGATTATCCTTTAATATCTTTCTTAGATGAGTCGGAAGTCAAATTATTTTAATGAAGTTTTGTTCCAAAGATCGAGTGAATTCTAAAAACACCTTTATAATTGAAATGGGGCAATTTTTGACGAAGATATGGCCATTTATTTCAAGGTAGACCCTATTTAATGCTTTCCATATATTTTCTATTTATCGAAGAATATCCCTTAATATCTTTCTTAGATGAGTCGGAAGTCAAATTATTTTAATGCAGTTTTGTTCCAAAGATTGAGTGAATTCTAAAAACTCCTTTATAATTGAAAATGGGGCAATCTTTGACGAAGATATGGCCATTTATTTCAAGGTAGACCCTATTTAATGCTTTCCATATATTTTCTATTTATCGAAGAATATCCCTTAATATCTTTCTTAGATGAGTCGGAAGTCAAATTATTTTAATGCAGTTTTGTTCCAAAGATTGAGTGAATTCTAAAAACACCTTTATAATTGAAATGGGGCAATTTTTGACGAAGATATGGCCATTTATTTCAAGGTAGACCCTATTTAATGCTTTCCATATATTTTCTGTTAATCGAAGAATATCCCTTAATATCTTTCTTAGATGAGTCGGAAGTCAAATTATTTTAATGCAGTTTTGTTCCAAAGATTGAGCGAATTCTAAAAACACCTTTATAATTGAAATGGGGCAATTTTTGACGAAGATATGGCCATTTATTTCAAGGTAGACCCTATTTAATGCTTTCCATATATTTTCTGTTAATCAAGAATATCCCTTAATATCTTTCTTAGATGAGTCGGAAGTCAAATTATTTTAATGCAGTTTTGTTCCAAAGATTGAGTGAATTCTAAAAACACCTTTATAATTGAAATGGGGCAATTTGAGACAAAGATATGGCCATTTATTTCAAGGTTGACCCTATTTAATGTTTGCCTTATATTTTCTATTAATCGAAGAATATCTCTTAATATCTTTCTTAGATGAGTCGGAAGTCAAATTATTTTAATGCAGTTTTGTTCCAAAGATCGAGTGAATTCTAAAAACACCTTTATAATTGAAATGGGGCAATTTTGGACGAAGATATGGCCATTTATTTCAAGGTAGACCCTATTTAATGCTTTCCATATATTTTCTATTTATCGAAGAATATCCCTTAATATTTTTCTTAGATGAGTCGGAAGTCAAATTATTTTAATGCAGTTTTGTTCCAAAGATTGAGTGAATTCTAAAAACTCCTTTATAATTGAAATGGGGCAATCTTTGACGAAGATATGGCCATTTATTTCAAGGTAGACCCTATTTAATGCTTTCCATATATTTTCTATTTATCGAAGATTATCCCTTAATATCTTTCTTAGATGAGTCGGAAGTCAAATTATTTTAATGCAGTTTTGTTTCAAAGATTGAGTGAATTCTAAAAACACCTTTATAATTGAAATGGGGCAATTTTTGACGAAGATATGGCCATTTATTTCAAGGTAGACCCTATTTAATGCTTTCCATATATTTTCTATTTATCGAAGAATATCCCTTAATATCTTTCTTAGATGAGTCGGAAGTCAAATTATTTTAATGCAGTTTTGTTTCGAAAGATTGAGTGAATTCTAAAAACACCTTTATAATTGAAATGGGGCAATTTTTGGACGAAGATATGGCCATTTATTTCAAGGTAGACCCTATTTAATGCTTTCCATATATTTTCTGTTAATCAAGAATATCCCTTAATATCTTTCTTAGATGAGTCGGAAGTCAAATTATTTTAATGCAGTTTTGTTCCAAAGATCGAGTGAATTCTAAAAATACCTTTATAATTGAAATGGGGCAATTTGAGACAAAGATATGGCCATTTATTTCAAGGTTGACCCTATTTAATGTTTGCCTTATATTTTCTATTAATCGAAGAATATCTCTTAATATCTTTCTTAGATGAGTCGGAAGTCAAATTATTTTAATGCAGTTTTGTTGCAAAGATCGAGTGAATTCTAAAAACACCTTTATAATTGAAATGGGGCAATTTTTGACGAAGATATGGCCATTTATTTCAAGGTAGACCCTATTTAATGCTTTCCATATATTTTCTATTTATCGAAGAATATCCCTTAATATCTTTCTTAGATGAGTCGGAAGTCAAATTATTTTAATGCAGTTTTGTTCCAAAGATTGAGTGAATTCTAAAAACTCCTTTATAATTGAAATGGGGCAATCTTTGACGAAGATATGGCCATTTATTTCAAGGTAGACCCTATTTAATGCTTTCCATATATTTTCTATTTATCGAAGAATATCCCTTAATATCTTTCTTAGATGAGTCGGAAGTCAAATTATTTTAATGCAGTTTTGTTCCAAAGATTGAGCGAATTCTAAAAACACCTTTATAATTGAAATGGGGCAATTTTTGACGAAGATATTGCCATTTATTTCAAGGTAGACCCTATTTAATGCTTTCCATATATTTTCTATTTATCGAAGAAAATCCCTTAATATCTTTCTTAGATGAGTCGGAAGTCAAATTATTTTAATGCAGTTTTGTTCCAAAGATTGAGTGAATTCTAAAAACACCTTTATAATTGAAATGGGGCAATTTTTGACGAAGATATGGCCATTTATTTCAAGGTAGACCCTATTTAATGCTTTCCATATATTTTCTGTTAATCAAGAATATCCCTTAATATCTTTCTTAGATGAGTCGGAAGTCAAATTATTTTAATGCAGTTTTGTTCCAAAGATTGAGCGAATTCTAAAAACACCTTTATAATTGAAATGGGGCAATTTTTGACGAAGATATGGCCATTTATTTCAAGGTAGACCCTATTTAATGCTTTCCATATATTTTCTGTTAATCAAGAATATCCCCTAATATCTTTCTTAGATGAGTCGGAAGTCAAATTATTTTAATGCAGTTTTGTTCCAAAGATCGAGCGAATTCTAAAAAAACCTTTATAATTGAAATGGGGCAATTTGAGACAAAGATATGGCCATTTATTTCAAGGTTGACCCTATTTAATGTTTGCCTTATATTTTCTATTAATCGAAGAATATCTCTTAATATCTTTCTTAGAGAGTCGGAAGTCAAATTATTTTAATGCAGTTTTGTTCCAAAGATCGAGTGAATTCTAAAAACACCTTTATAATTGAAATGGGGCAATTTTTGACGAAGATATGGCCATTTATTTCAAGGTAGACCCTATTTAATGCTTTCCATATATTTTCTATTTATCGAAGAATATCCCTTAATATCTTTCTTAGATGAGTCGGAAGTCAAATTATTTTAATGCAGTTTTGTTCCAAAGATTGAGTGAATTCTAAAAACTCCTTTATAATTGAAATGGGGCAATCTTTGACGAAGATATGGCCATTTATTTCAAGGTAGACCCTATTTAATGCTTTCCATATATTTTCTATTTATCGAAGAATATCCCTTAATATCTTTCTTAGATGAGTCGGAAGTCAAATTATTTTAATGCAGTTTTGTTCCAAAGATTGAGTGAATTCTAAAAACACCTTTATAATTGATATGAGCAATTTTTGACGAAGATATGGCCATTTATTTCAAGGTAGACCCTATTTAATGCTTTCCATATATTTTCTGTTAATCAAGAATATCCCTTAATATCTTTCTTAGATGAGTCGGAAGTCAAATTATTTTAATGCAGTTTTGTTCCAAAGATTGAGCGAATTCTAAAAACACCTTTATAATTGAAATGGGGCAATTTTTGACGAAGATATGGCCATTTATTTCAAGGTAGACCCTATTTAATGCTTTCCATATATTTTCTGTTAATCAAGAATATCCCTTAATATCTTTCTTAGATGAGTCGGAAGTCAAATTATTTTAATGCAGTTTTGTTCCAAAGATCGAGTGAATTCTAAAAACACCTTTATAATTGAAATGGGGCAATTTGAGACAAAGATATGGCCATTTATTTCAAGGTTGACCCTATTTAATGTTTGCGTTATATTTTCTATTAATCGAAGAATATCTCTTAATATCTTTCTTAGATGAGTCGGAAGTCAAATTATTTTAATGCAGTTTTGTTCCACAGATCGAGCGAATTCTAAAAACACCTTTATAATTGAAATGAAGCAATTTTGGACGAAGAGATGGCCATTTATTTCAAGGTAGACCCTATTTAATGCTTTCCATATATTTTCTATTAATCGAAGAATATCCTTTAATATCTTTCTTAGATGAGTCGGAAGTCAAATTATTTTAATGCAGTTTTGTTCCAAAGATTGAGTGAATTCTAAAAACACCTTTATAATTGAAATGGGGCAATTTTTGACGAAGATATGGCCATTTATTTCAAGGTAGACCCTATTTAATGCTTTCCTTATATTTTCTATTAATCGAAGAATATCCCTTAATATCTTTCTTAGATGAGTCGGAAGTCAAATTATTTTAATGCAGTTTTGTTCCAAAGATCGAGTGAATTCTAAAAACACCTTTATAATTGAAATGGGGCAATTTTTGACGAAGATATGGCCATTTATTTCAAGGTAGACCCTATTTAATGCTTTCCATATATTTTCTATTTATCGAAGAATATCCCTTAATATCTTTCTTAGATGAGTCGGAAGTCAAATTATTTTAATGCAGTTTTGTTCCAAAGATCGAGTGAATTCTAAAAACACCTTTATAATTGAAATGGGGCAATTTGAGACAAAGATATGGCCATTTATTTCAAGGTTGACCCTATTTAATGTTTGCCTTATATTTTCTATTAATCGAAGAATATCCCTTAATATCTTTCTTAGATGAGTCGGAAGTCAAATTATTTTAATGCAGTTTTGTTCCAAAGATCGAGTGAATTCTAAAAACACCTTTATAATTGAAATGGGGCAATTTGAGACAAAGATATGGCCATTTATTTCAAGGTAGACCCTATTTAATGTTTGCCTTATATTTTCTATTAATCGAAGAATATCTCCTTAATATCTTTCTTAGATGAGTCGGAAGTCAAATTATTTTAATGCAGTTTTGTTCCAAAGATCGAGTGAATTCTAAAAACACCTTTATAATTGAAATGGGGCAATTTTTGACGAAGATATGGCCATTTATTTCAAGGTAGACCCTATTTAATGCTTTCCATATATTTTCTATTTATCGAAGAATATCCCTTAATATCTTTCTTAGATGAGTCGGAAGTCAAATTATTTTAATGCAGTTTTGTTCCAAAGATTGAGTGAATTCTAAAAACACCTTTATAATTGAAATGGGGCAATCTTTGACGAAGATATGGCCATTTATTTCAAGGTAGACCCTATTTAATGCTTTCCATATATTTTCTATTTATCGAAGAATATCCCTTAATATCTTTCTTAGATGAGTCGGAAGTCAAATTATTTTAATGCAGTTTTGTTCCAAAGATTGAGTGAATTCTAAAAACACCTTTATAATTGATATGAGGCAATTTTTGACGAAGATATGGCCATTTATTTCAAGGTAGACCCTATTTAATGCTTTCCATATATTTTCTGTTAATCGAAGAATATCCCTTAATATCTTTCTTAGATGAGTCGGAAGTCAAATTATTTTAATGCAGTTTTGTTCCAAAGATTGAGCGAATTCTAAAAACACCTTTATAATTGAAATGGGGCAATTTTTGACGAAGATATGGCCATTTATTTCAAGGTAGACCCTATTTAATGCTTTCCATATATTTTCTGTTAATCAAGAATATCCCTTAATATCTTTCTTAGATGAGTCGGAAGTCAAATTATTTTAATGCAGTTTTGTTCCAAAGATCGAGTGAATTCTAAAAACACCTTTATAATTGAAATGGGGCAATTTGAGACAAAGATATGGCCATTTATTTCAAGGTTGACCCTATTTAATGTTTGCGTTATATTTTCTATTAATCGAAGAATATCTCTTAATATCTTTCTTAGATGAGTCGGAAGTCAAATTATTTTAATGCAGTTTTGTTCCACAGATCGAGTGAATTCTAAAAACACCTTTATAATTGAAATGAAGCAATTTTGGACGAAGAGATGGCCATTTATTTCAAGGTAGACCCTATTTAATGCTTTCCATATATTTTCTATTTATCGAAGAATATCCCTTAATATTTTTCTTAGATGAGTCGGACGTCAAATTATTTTAATGCAGTTTTGTTCCAAAGATTAAGTGAATTCTAAAAACTCCTTTATAATTGAAATATGGCAATCTTTGACGAAGATATGGCCATTTATTTCAAGGTAGACCCTATTTAATGCTTTCAATATATTTTCTATTTATCGAATATCCCTTAATATCTTTCTTAGATGAGTCGGAAGTCAAATTATTTTAATGCAGTTTTGTTCCGAAGATTGAGTGAATTCTAAAAACACCTTTATAATTGAAATGGGGTAATTTTTGACGAAGATATGGCTATTTATTTCAAGGTAGACCCTATTTAATGCTTTCCATATATTTTCTATTTATCGAATATCCCTTAATATCTTTCTTAGATGAGTCGGAAGTCAAATTATTTTAATGCAGTTTTGTTCCGAAGATTGAGTGAATTCTAAAAACACCTTTATAATTGAAATGGGGCAATTTTGGACGAAGATATGGCCATTTATTTCAAGGTAGACCCTATTTAATGCTTTCCATATATTTTCTGTTAATCAAGAATATCCCTTAATATCTTTCTTAGATGAGTCGGAAGTCAAATTATTTTAATGCAGTTTTGTTCCAAAGATCGAGTGAATTCTAAAAATACCTTTATAATTGAAATGGGGCAATTTGAGACAAAGATATGGCCATTTATTTCAAGGTTGACCCTATTTAATGTTTGCCTTATATTTTCTATTAATCGAAGAATATCTCTTAATATCTTTCTTAGATGAGTCGGAAGTCAAATTATTTTAATGCAGTTTTGTTCCACAGATCGAGTGAATTCTAAAAACACCTTTATAATTGAAATGAAGCAATTTTGGACGAAGAGATGGCCATTTATTTCAAGGTAGACCCTATTTAATGCTTTCCATATATTTTCTATTTATCGAAGAATATCCCTTAATATTTTTCTTAGATGAGTCGGACGTCAAATTATTTTAATGCAGTTTTGTTCCAAAGATTAAGTGAATTCTAAAAACTCCTTTATAATTGAAATATGGCAATCTTTGACGAAGATATGGCCATTTATTTCAAGGTAGACCCTATTTAATGCTTTCCATATATTTTCTATTTATCGAAGAATATCCCTTAATATCTTTCTTAGATGAGTCGGAAGTCAAATTATTTTAATGCAGTTTTGTTCCGAAGATTGAGTGAATTCTAAAAACACCTTTATAATTGAAATGGGGCAATTTTTGACGAAGATATGGCCATTTATTTCAAGGTAGACCCTATTTAATGCTTTCCATATATTTTCTATTTATCGAAGAATATCCCTTAATATCTTTCTTAGATGAGTCGGAAGTCAAATTTTTTTAATGCAGTTTTGTTTCGAAGATTGAGTGAATTCTAAAAACACCTTTATAATTGAAATGGGGCAATTTTGGACGAAGATATGGCCATTTATTTCAAGGTAGACCCTATTTAATGCTTTCCATATATTTTCTGTTAATCAAGAATATCCCTTAATATCTTTCTTAGATGAGTCGGAAGTCAAATTATTTTAATGCAGTTTTGTTCCAAAGATCGAGTGAATTCTAAAAATACCTTTATAATTGAAATGGGGCAATTTGAGACAAAGATATGGCCATTTATTTCAAGGTTGACCCTATTTAATGTTTGCCTTATATTTTCTATTAATCGAAGAATATCTCTTAATATCTTTCTTAGATGAGTCGGAAGTCAAATTATTTTAATGCAGTTTTGTTGCAAAGATCGAGTGAATTCTAAAAACACCTTTATAATTGAAATGGGGCAATTTTTGACGAAGATATGGCCATTTATTTCAAGGTAGACCCTATTTAATGCTTTCCATATATTTTCTATTTATCGAAGAATATCCCTTAATATCTTTCTTAGATGAGTCGGAAGTCAAATTATTTTAATGCAGTTTTGTTCCAAAGATTGAGTGAATTCTAAAAACTCCTTTATAATTGAAATGGGGCAATCTTTGACGAAGATATGGCCATTTATTTCAAGGTAGACCCTATTTAATGCTTTCCATATATTTTCTATTTATCGAAGAATATCCCTTAATATCTTTCTTAGATGAGTCGGAAGTCAAATTATTTTAATGCAGTTTTGTTCCAAAGATTGAGCGAATTCTAAAAACACCTTTATAATTGAAATGGGGCAATTTTTGACGAAGATATGGCCATTTATTTCAAGGTAGACCCTATTTAATGCTTTCCATATATTTTCTATTTATCGAAGAAAATCCCTTAATATCTTTCTTAGATGAGTCGGAAGTCAAATTGATTTTAATGCAGTTTTGTTCCAAAGATTGAGTGAATTCTAAAAACACCTTTATAATTGAAATGGGGCAATTTTTGACGAAGATATGGCCATTTATTTCAAGGTAGACCCTATTTAATGCTTTCCATATATTTTCTGTTAATCAAGAATATCCCTTAATATCTTTCTTAGATGAGTCGGAAGTCAAATTATTTTAATGCAGTTTTGTTCCAAAGATTGAGCGAATTCTAAAAACACCTTTATAATTGAAATGGGGCAATTTTTGACGAAGATATGGCCATTTATTTCAAGGTAGACCCTATTTAATGCTTTCCATATATTTTCTGTTAATCAAGAATATCCCCTAATATCTTTCTTAGATGAGTCGGAAGTCAAATTATTTTAATGCAGTTTTGTTCCAAAGATCGAGCGAATTCTAAAAATACCTTTATAATTGAAATGGGGCAATTTGAGACAAAGATATGGCCATTTATTTCAAGGTTGACCCTATTTAATGTTTGCCTTATATTTTCTATTAATCGAAGAATATCTCTTAATATCTTTCTTAGATGAGTCGGAAGTCAAATTATTTTAATGCAGTTTTGTTCCAAAGATCGAGTGAATTCTAAAAACACCTTTATAATTGAAATGGGGCAATTTTTGACGAAGATATGGCCATTTATTTCAAGGTAGACCCTATTTAATGCTTTCCATATATTTTCTATTTATCGAAGAATATCCCTTAATATCTTTCTTAGATGAGTCGGAAGTCAAATTATTTTAATGCAGTTTTGTTCCAAAGATTAAGTGAATTCTAAAAACACCTTTATAATTGAAATGGGGCAATCTTTGACGAAGATATGGCCATTTATTTCAAGGTAGACCCTATTTAATGCTTTCCATATATTTTCTATTTATCGAAGAATATCCCTTAATATCTTTCTTAGATGAGTCGGAAGTCAAATTATTTTAATGCAGTTTTGTTCCAAAGATTGAGTGAATTCTAAAAACACCTTTATAATTGAAATGGGGCAATTTTTGACGAAGATATGGCCATTTATTTCAAGGTAGACCCTATTTAATGCTTTCCATATATTTTCTATTTATCGAAGAATATCCCTTAATATCTTTCTTAGATGAGTCGGAAGTCAAATTATTTTAATGCAGTTTTGTTCCAAAGATTAAGTGAATTCTAAAAACACCTTTATAATTGAAATGGGGCAATTTTTGACGAAGATATGGCCATTTATTTCAAGGTTGACCCTATTTAATGTTTGGCTTATATTTTCTATTAATCGAAGAATATCTCTTAATATCTTTCTTAGATGAGTCGGAAGTCAAATTATTTTAATGCAGTTTTGTTCCACAGATCGAGCGAATTCTAAAAACACCTTTATAATTGAAATGAAGCAATTTTGGACGAAGAGATGGCCATTTATTTCAAGGTAGACCCTATTTAATGCTTTCCATATATTTTCTATTAATCGAAGAATATCCCTTAATATCTTTCTTAGATGAGTCGGAAGTCAAATTATTTTAATGCAGTTTTGTTCCAAAGATTGAGTGAATTCTAAAAACACCTTTATAATTGAAATGGGGCAATTTTTGACGAAGATATGGCCATTTATTTCAAGGTAGACCCTATTTAATGTTTGCCTTATATTTTCTATTAATCGAAGAATATCTCTTAATATCTTTCTTAGATGAGTCGGAAGTCAAATTATTTTAATGCAGTTTTGTTCCAAAGATCGAGTGAATTCTAAAAACACCTTTATAATTGAAATGGGGCAATTTTTGACGAAGATATGGCCATTTATTTCAAGGTAGACCCTATTTAATGCTTTCCATATATTTTCTATTTATCGAAGAATATCCCTTAATATCTTTCTTAGATGAGTCGGAAGTCAAATTATTTTAATGCAGTTTTGTTCCAAAGATTGAGTGAATTCTAAAAACTCCTTTATAATTGAAATGGGGCAATCTTTGACGAAGATATGGCCATTTATTTCAAGGTAGACCCTATTTAATGCTTTCCATATATTTTCTGTTAATCAAGAATATCCCTTAATATCTTTCTTAGATGAGTCGGAAGTCAAATTATTTTAATGCAGTTTTGTTCCACAGATCGAGCGAATTCTAAAAACACCTTTATAATTGAAATGGGGCAATTTTTGACGAAGATATGGCCATTTATTTCAAGGTAGACCCTATTTAATGCTTTCCATATATTTTCTGTTAATCAAGAATATCCCTTAATATCTTTCTTAGATGAGTCGGAAGTCAAATTATTTTAATGCAGTTTTGTTCCAAAGATTGAGCAAATTCTAAAAACACCTTTATAATTGAAATGGGGCAATTTTTGACGAAGATATGGCCATTTATTTCAAGGTAGACCCTATTTAATGCTTTCCATATATTTTCTGTTAATCAAGAATATCCCCTAATATCTTTCTTAGATGAGTCGGAAGTCAAATTATTTTAATGCAGTTTTGTTCCAAAGATCGAGTGAATTCTAAAAATACCTTTATAATTGAAATGGGGCAATTTGAGACAAAGATATGGCCATTTATTTCAAGGTTGACCCTATTTAATGTTTGCCTTATATTTTCTATTAATCGAAGAATATCTCTTAATATCTTTCTTAGATGAGTCGGAAGTCAAATTATTTTAATGCAGTTTTGTTCCAAAGATCGAGTGAATTCTAAAAACACCTTTATAATTGAAATGGGGCAATTTTTGACGAAGATATGGCCATTTATTTCAAGGTAGACCCTATTTAATGCTTTCCATATATTTTCTATTTATCGAAGAATATCCCTTAATATCTTTCTTAGATGAGTCGGAAGTCAAATTATTTTAATGCAGTTTTGTTCCAAAGATTGAGTGAATTCTAAAAACTCCTTTATAATTGAAATGGGGCAATCTTTGACGAAGATATGGCCATTTATTTCAAGGTAGACCCTATTTAATGCTTTCCATATATTTTCTATTTATCGAAAAATATCTTTTAATATCTTTCTTATATGAGTCGGAAGTCAAATTATTTTAATGCAGTTTTGTTTCAAAGATCAAGCGAATTCTAAAAACAGCTTTATAATTGAAATGAGGCAATTTTTGACGAAGATATGGCCATTTATTTCAAGGTAGACCCTATTTAATGCTTTCCATATATTTTCTGTTAATCAAGAATATCCCTTAATATCTTTCTTAGATGAGTCGGAAGTCAAATTATTTTAATGCAGTTTTGTTCCAAAGATCAAGTGAATTCTAAAAACACCTTTATAATTGAAATGGGGCAATTTGAGACGAAGATATGGCCATTTATTTCAAGGTAGACCCTATTTAATGCTTTCCATATATTTTCTGTTAATCAAGAATATCCCTTAATATCTTTCTTAGATGAGTCGGAAGTCAAATTATTTTAATGCAGTTTTGTTCCAAAGATCAAGTGAATTCTAAAAACACCTTTATAATTGAAATGGGGCAATTTGAGACAAAGATATGGCCATTTATTTCAAGGTTGACCCTATTTAATGTTTGCGTTATATTTTCTATTAATCGAAGAATATCTCTTAATATCTTTCTTAGATGAGTCGGAAGTCAAATTATTTTAATGCAGTTTTGTTCCACAGATCGAGTGAATTCTAAAAACACCTTTATAATTGAAATGAAGCAATTTTGGACGAAGAGATGGCCATTTATTTCAAGGTAGACCCTATTTAATGCTTTCCATATATTTTCTATTAATCGAAGAATATCCCTTAATATCTTTCTTAGATGAGTCGGAAGTCAAATTATTTTAATGCAGTTTTGTTCCAAAGATTGAGTGAATTCTAAAAACACCTTTATAATTGAAATGGGGCAATTTTTGACGAAGATATGGCCATTTATTTCAAGGTAGACCCTATTTAATGTTTGCCTTATATTTTCTATTAATCGAAGAATATCCCTTAATATCTTTCTTAGATGAGTCGGAAGTCAAATTATTTTAATGCAGTTTTGTTCCAAAGATCGAGTGAATTCTAAAAACACCTTTATAATTGAAATGGGGCAATTTTTGACGAAGATATGGCCATTTATTTCAAGGTAGACCCTATTTAATGCTTTCCATATATTTTCTATTTATCGAAGAATATCCCTTAATATCTTTCTTAGATGAGTCGGAAGTCAAATTATTTTAATGCAGTTTTGTTCCAAAGATCGAGCGAATTCTAAAAACATCTTTATAATTGAAATGGGGCAATCTTTGACGAAGATATGGCCATTTATTTCAAGGTAGAGCCTATTTAATGCTTTCCGTATATTTTCTGTTAATCAAAGAATATCCCTTAATATCTTTCTTAGATGAGTCGGAAGTCAAATTATTTTAATGCAGTTTTGTTCCAAAGATTGAGCGAATTCTAAAAACACCTGTATAATTGAAAAGGGGCAATTTTTGACGAAGATATGGCCATTTATTTCAAGGTAGACCCTATTTAATGCTTTCCATATATTTTCTGTTAATCAAGAATATCCCTTAATATCTTTCTTAGATGAGTCGGAAGTCAAATTATTTTAATGCAGTTTTGTTCCAAAGATCGAGTGAATTCTAAAAACACCTTTATAATTGAAATGGGGCAATTTTTGACGAAGATATGGCCATTTATTTCAAGGTAGACCCTATTTAATGCTTTCCATATATTTTCTATTAATCGAAGAATATCCCTTAATATCTTTCTTAGATGAGTCGGAAGTCAAATTATTTTAATGCAGTTTTGTTCCAAAGATCGAGTGAATTCTAAAAACACCTTTATAATTGAAATGAGGCAATTTTGGACGAAGATATGGCCATTTATTTCAAGGTAGACCCTATTTAATGCTTTCCATATATTTTCTATTTATCGAAGAATATCCCTTAATATCTTTCTTAGATGAGTCGGAAGTCAAATTATTTTAATGCAGTTTTGTTCCAAAGATCAAGTGAATTCTAAAAACACCTTTATAATTGAAATGGGGCAATTTTTGACGAAGATATGGCCATTTATTTCAAGGTAGACCCTATTTAATGCTTTCCATATATTTTCTATTTATCGAAGAATATCCCTTAATATCTTTCTTAGATGAGTCGGAAGTCAAATTATTTTAATGCAGTTTTGTTCCAAAGATTGAGTGAATTCTAAAAACACCTTTATAATTGAAATGGGGCAATTTTTGACGAAGATATGGCCATTTATTTCAAGGTAGACCCTATTTAATGCTTTCCATATATTTTCTATTTATCGAAGAATATCCCTTAATATCTTTCTTAGATGAGTCGGAAGTCAAATTATTTTAATGCAGTTTTGTTCCAAAGATCGAGCGAATTCTAAAAACACCTTTATAATTGAAATGGGGCAATTTTGGACGAAGATATGGCCATTTATTTCAAGGTAGACCCTATTTAATGCTTTCCATATATTTTCTATTAATCGAAGAATATCCCTTAATATCTTTCTTAGATGAGTCGGAAGTCAAATTATTTTAATGCAGTTTTGTTCCAAAGATCGAGTGAATTCTAAAAACACCTTTATAATTGAAATGGGGCAATTTTTGACGAAGATATGGCCATTTATTTCAAGGTAGACCCTATTTAATGCTTTCCATATATTTTCTATTAATCGAAGAATATCCCTTAATATCTTTCTTAGATGAGTCGGAAGTCAAATTATTTTAATGCAGTTTTGTTCCAAAGATCGAGTGAATTCTAAAAACACCTTTATAATTGAAATGGGGCAATTTGAGACAAAGATATGGCCATTTATTTCAAGGTTGACCCTATTTAATGCTTTCCATATATTTTCTATTTATCGAAGAATATCCCTTAATATCTTTCTTAGATGAGTCGGAAGTCAAATTATTTTAATGCAGTTTTGTTCCAAAGATCGAGTGAATTCTAAAAACACCTTTATAATTGAAATGGGGCAATTTTTGACGAAGATATGGCCATTTATTTCAAGGTAGACCCTATTTAATGCTTTCCATATATTTTCTATTTATCGAAGAATATCCCTTAATATCTTTCTTAGATGAGTCGGAAGTCAAATTATTTTAATGCAGTTTTGTTCCAAAGATTGAGTGAATTCTAAAAACACCTTTATAATTGAAATGGGGCAATTTTTGACGAAGATATGGCCATTTATTTCAAGGTAGACCCTATTTAATGCTTTCCATATATTTTCTATTTATCGAAGAATATCCCTTAATATCTTTCTTAGATGAGTCGGAAGTCAAATTATTTTAATGCAGTTTTGTTCCAAAGATTGAGTGAATTCTAAAAACACCTTTATAATTGAAATGGGGCAATTTTTGACGAAGATATGGCCATTTATTTCAAGGTAGACCCTATTTAATGCTTTCCATATATTTTCTGTTAATCGAAGAATATCCCTTAATATCTTTCTTAGATGAGTCGGAAGTCAAATTATTTTAATGCAGTTTTGTTCCAAAGATTGAGTGAATTCTAAAAACACCTTTATAATTGAAATGGGGCAATTTTTGACGAAGATATGGCCATTTATTTCAAGGTAGACCCTATTTAATGCTTGCCATATATTTTCTATTAATCGAAGAATATCCCTTAATATCTTTCTTAGATGAGTCGGAAGTCAAATTATTTTAATGCAGTTTTGTTCCAAAGATCGAGTGAATTCTAAAAACACCTTTATAATTGAAATGGGGCAATTTGTGACGAAGATATGGCCATTTATTTCAAGGTAGACCCTATTTAATGCTTGCCATATATTTTCTATTAATCGAAGAATATCCCTTAATATCTTTCTTAGATGAGTCGGAAGTCAAATTATTTTAATGCAGTTTTGTTCCAAAGATCGAGTGAATTCTAAAAACACCTTTATAATTGAAATGGGGCAATTTTGGACGAAGATATGGC
Source organism: Drosophila grimshawi (assembly GCF_018153295.1). Taxonomy (NCBI): domain Eukaryota; kingdom Metazoa; phylum Arthropoda; class Insecta; order Diptera; family Drosophilidae; genus Drosophila; species Drosophila grimshawi. The sequence continues at coordinate 89,994 of NW_025063811.1, read as the reverse complement.
CATTTATTTCAAGGTAGACCCTATTTAATGCTTTCCATATATTTTCTATTTATCGAAGAATATCCCTTAATATCTTTCTTAGATGAGTCGAAAGTCAAATTATTTTAATGCAGTTTTGTTCCAAAGATTGAGTGAATTCTAAAAACACCTTTATAATTGAAATGGGGCAATTTTGGACGAAGATATGGCCATTTATTTCAAGGTAGACCCTATTTAATGCTTTCCATATATTTTCTGTTAATCGAAGAATATCCCTTAATATCTTTCTTAGATGAGTCGGAAGTCAAATTATTTTAATGCAGTTTTGTTCCAAAGATCGAGTGAATTCTAAAAACACCTTTATAATTGAAATGGGGCAATTTGAGACAAAGATATGGCCATTTATTTCAAGGTTGACCCTATTTAATGTTTGCCTTATATTTTCTATTAATCGAAGAATATCTCTTAATATCTTTCTTAGATGAGTCGGAAGTCAAATTATTTTAATGCAGTTTTGTTCCAAAGATCGAGTGAATTCTAAAAACACCTTTATAATTGAAATGGGGCAATTTTTGACGAAGATATGGCCATTTATTTCAAGGTAGACCCTATTTAATGCTTTCCATATATTTTCTATTTATCGAAGAATATCCCTTAATATCTTTCTTAGATGAGTCGGAAGTCAAATTATTTTAATGCAGTTTTGTTCCAAAGATTGAGCGAATTCTAAAAACACCTTTATAATTGAAATGGGGCAATTTTTGACGAAGATATGGCCATTTATTTCAAGGTAGACCCTATTTAATGCTTTCCATATATTTTCTATTTATCGAAGAAAATCCCTTAATATCTTTCTTAGATGAGTCGGAAGTCAAATTATTTTAATGCAGTTTTGTTCCAAAGATCGAGTGAATTCTAAAAACACCTTTATAATTGAAATGGGGCAATTTTTGACGAAGATATGGACATTTATTTCAAGGTAGACCCTATTTAATGCTTTCCATATATTTTCTGTTAATCGAAGAATATCCCTTAATATCTTTCTTAGATGAGTCGGAAGTCAAATTATTTTAATGCAGTTTTGTTCCAAAGATCGAGTGAATTCTAAAAACACCTTTATAATTGAAATGGGGCAATTTGAGACAAAGATATGGCCATTTATTTCAAGGTTGACCCTATTTAATGTTTGCGTTATATTTTCTATTAATCGAAGAATATCCCTTAATATCTTTCTTAGATGAGTCGGAAGTCAAATTATTTTAATGCAGTTTTGTTCCACAGATCAAGTGAATTCTAAAAACACCTTTATAATTGAAATGAAGCAATTTTGGACGAAGAGATGGCCATTTATTTCAAGGTAGACCCTATTTAATGCTTTCCATATATTTTCTATTTATCGAAGAATATCCCTTAATATCTTTCTTAGATGAGTCGGAAGTCAAATTATTTTAATGCAGTTTTGTTTCAAAGATTAAGCGAATTCTAAAAACTCCTTTATAATTGAAATGGGGCAATTTTTGACGAAGATATGGCCATTTATTTCAAGGTAGACCCTATTTAATGCTTTCCATATATTTTCTATTTATCGAAGAATATCCCTTAATATCTTTCTTAGATGAGTCGGAAGTCAAATTATTTTAATGCAGTTTTGTTCCAAAGATTGAGTGAATTCTAAAAACACCTTTATAATTGAAATGGGGCAATTTTTGACGAAGATATGGCCATTTATTTCAAGGTTGACCCTATTTAATGCTTTCCATATATTTTCTATTTATCGAAGAATATCCCTTAATATCTTTCTTAGATGAGTCGGAAGTCAAATTATTTTAATGCAGTTTTGTTCCAAAGATTGAGTGAATTCTAAAAACACCTTTATAATTGATATGGGGCAATTTTTGACGAAGATATGGCCATTTATTTCAAGGTAGACCCTATTTAATGCTTTCCATATATTTTCTATTTATCGAAGAATATCCCTTAATATCTTTCTTAAATGAGTCGGAAGTCAAATTATTTTAATGCAGTTTTGTTCCAAAGATCGAGTGAATTCTAAAAACACCTTTATAATTGAAATGGGGCACTTTGAGACAAAGATATGGCCATTTATTTCAAGGTTGACCCTATTTAATGTTTGCCTTATATTTTCTATTAATCGAAGAATATCCCTTAATATCTATCTTAGATGAGTCGGAAGTCAAATTATTTTAATGCAGTTTTGTTCCAAAGATCGAGTGAATTCTAAAAACACCTTTATAATTGAAATGAAGCAATTTTGGACGAAGATATGGCCATTTATTTCAAGGTAGACCCTATTTAATGCTTTCCATATATTTTCTATTTATCGAAGAATATCCCTTAATATTTTTCTTAGATGAGTCGGAAGTCAAATTATTTTAATGCAGTTTTGTTCCAAAGATCAAGTGAATTCTAAAAACTCCTTTATAATTGAAATATGGCAATCTTTAAAGAAGATATGGCCATTTATTTCAAGGTAGACCCTATTTAATGCTTTCCATATATTTTCTATTTATCGAAGATTATCCCTTAATATCTTTCTTAGATGAGTCGGAAGTCAAATTATTTTAATGCAGTTTTTTTCCGAAGATTGAGTGAATTCTAAAAACACCTTTATAATTGAAATGGGGCAATTTTTGACGAAGATATGGCCATTTATTTCAAGGTAGACCCTATTTAATGCTTTGCCATATATTTTCTATTTATCGAAGAATATCCCTTAATATCTTTCTTAGATGAGTCGGAAGTCAAATTATTTTAATGCAGTTTTGTTCCAAAGATTGAGTGAATTCTAAAAACTCCTTTATAATTGAAATGGGGCAATCTTTGACGAAGATATGGCCATTTATTTCAAGGTACACCCTATTTAATGCTTTCCATATATTTTCTGTTAATCGAAGAATATCCCTTAATATCTTTCTTAGATGAGTCGGAAGTCAAATTATTTTAATGCAGTTTTGTTCCAAAGATTGAGCGAATTCTAAAAACACCTTTATAATTGATATGGGGCAATTTTTGACGAAGATATGGCCATTTATTTCAAGGTTGACCCTATTTAATGTTTGCCCTATATTTTCTATTAATCGAAGAATATCCCTTAATATCTTTCTTAGATGAGTCGGAAGTCATATTATTTTAATGCAGTTTTGTTCCAAAGATCGAGTGAATTCTAAAAACACCTTTATAATTGAAATGGGGCAATTTTGGACGAAGATATGGCCATTTATTTCAAGGTAGACCCTATTTAATCCTTTCCATATATTTTCTGTTAATCACAAATATCCCTTAATATCGTTCTTAGATGAGTCGAAAGTCATATTATTTTAATGCAGTTTTGTTCCAAAGATCGAGTGAATTCTAAAAACACCTTTATAATTGAAATGGGGCAATTTGAGACAAAGATATGGCCATTTATTTCAAGGTTGACCCTATTTAATGTTTGCCTTACATTTTCTATTAATCGAAGAATATCTCTTAATATCTTTCTTAGATGAGTCGGAAGTCAAATTATTTTAATGCAGTTTTGTTCCACAGATCAAGTGAATTCTAAAAACACCTTTATAATTGAAATGGGGCAATTTTTGACGAAGATATGGCCATTTATTTCAAGGTAGACCCTATTTAATGCTTTCCATATATTTTCTATTTATCGAAGAATATCCCTTAATATCTTTCTTAGATGAGTCGGAAGTCAAATTATTTTAATGCAGTTTTGTTCCAAAGATTGAGTGAATTCTAAAAACTCCTTTATAATTGAAATGGGGCAATCTTTGACGAAGATATGGCCATTTATTTCAAGGTAGACCCTATTTAATGCTTTCCATATATTTTCTATTTATCGAAGAATATCCCTTAATATCTTTCTTAGATGAGTCGGAAGTCAAATTATTTTAATGCAGTTTTGTTCCAAAGATCGAGCGAATTCTAAAAACATCTTTATAATTGAAATGGGGCAATTTTGGACGAGGATATGGCCATTTATTTCAAGGTAGACCCTATTTAATGCTTTCCATATATTTTCTGTTAATCACAAATATCCCTTAATATCGTTCTTAGATGAGTCGGAAGTCAAATTATTTTAATGCAGTTTTGTTCCAAAGATCGAGTGAATTCTAAAAACACCTTTATAATTGAAATGGGGCAATTTGAGACAAAGATATGGCCATTTATTTCAAGGTTGACCCTATTTAATGTTTGCCTTACATTTTCTATTAATCGAAGAATATCTCTTAATATCTTTCTTAGATGAGTCGGAAGTCAAATTATTTTAATGCAGTTTTGTTCCCCAGATCGAGTGAATTTTAAAAACACCTTTATAATTGAAATGGGGCAATTTTTGACGAAGATATGGCCATTTATTTCAAGGTAGACCCTATTTAATGCTTTCCATATATTTTCTATTTATCGAAGAATATCCCTTAATATCTTTCTTAGATGAGTCGGAAGTCAAATTATTTTAATGCAGTTTTGTTCCAAAGATTGAGTGAATTCTAAAAACTCCTTTATAATTGAAATGGGGCAATTTTTGACGAAGATATGGCCATTTATTTCAAGGTAGACCCTATTTAATGCTTTCCATATATTTTCTATTTATCGAAGAATATCCCTTAATATCTTTCTTAGATGAGTCGGAAGTCAAATTATTTTAATGCAGTTTTGTTCCGAAGATTGCGTAAATTCTAAAAACACCTTTATAATTGATATGGGGCAATTTTTGACGAAGATATGGGCATTTATTTCAAGGTTGACCCTATTTAATGTTTGCCCTATATTTTCTATTAATCGAAGAATATCCCTTAATATCTTTCTTAGATGAGTCGGAAGTCAAATTATTTTAATGCAGTTTTGTTCCAAAGATCGAGTGAATTCTAAAAACACCTTTATAATTGAAATGGGGCAATTTTGGACGAAGATATGGCCATTTATTTCAAGGTAGACCCTATTTAATCCTTTCCATATATTTTCTGTTAATCACAAATATCCCTTAATATCGTTCTTAGATGAGTCGAAAGTCAAATTATTTTAATGCAGTTTTGTTCCAAAGATCGAGTGAATTCTAAAAACACCTTTATAATTGAAATGGGGCAATTTGAGACAAAGATATGGCCATTTATTTCAAGGTTGACCCTATTTAATGTTTGCCTTACATTTTCTATTAATCGAAGAATATCCCTTAATATCTTTCTTAGATGAGTCGGAAGTCAAATTATTTTAATGCAGTTTTGTTCCAAAGATCGAGTGAATTCTAAAAATACCTTTATAATTGAAATGGGGCAATTTTTGACGAAGATATGGCCATTTATTTCAAGGTAGACCCTATTTAATGCTTTCCATATATTTTCTATTTATCGAAGAATATCCCTTAATATCTTTCTTAGATGAGTCGGAAGTCAAATTATTTTAATGCAGTTTTGTTCCAAAGATTGAGTGAATTCTAAAAACTCCTTTATAATTGAAATGGGGCAATTTTTGACGAAGATATGGCCATTTATTTCAAGGTAGACCCTATTTAATGCTTTCCATATATTTTCTATTTATCGAAGAATATCCCTTAATATCTTTCTTAGATGAGTCGGAAGTCAAATTATTTTAATGCAGTTTTGTTCCAAAGATCGAGCGAATTCTAAAAACATCTTTATAATTGAAATGGGGCAATTTTGGACGAAGATATGGCCATTTATTTCAAGGTAGACCCTATTTAATGCTTTCCATATATTTTCTGTTAATCACAAATATCCCTTAATATCGTTCTTAGATGAGTCGGAAGTCAAATTATTTTAATGCAGTTTTGTTCCAAAGATCGAGTGAATTCTAAAAACACCTTTATAATTGAAATGGGGCAATTTGAGACAAAGATATGGCCATTTATTTCAAGGTTGACCCTATTTAATGGTTGCCTTATATTTTCTATTAATCGAAGAATATCTCTTAATATCGTTCTTAGATGAGTCGGAAGTCAAATTATTTTAATGCAGTTTTGTTCCAAAGATTGAGTGAATTCTAAAAACACCTTTATAATTGATATGGGGCAATTTTGGACGAAGATATGGCCATTTATTTCAAGGTAGACCCTATTTAATGCTTTCCATATATTTTCTATTAATCGACAGAATATCCCTTAATATCGTTCTTAGATGAGTCGGAAGTCATATTATTTTAATGCAGTTTTGTTCCAAAGATCGAGTGAATTCTAAAAACACCTTTATAATTGAAATGGGGCAATTTGAGACAAAGATATGGCCATTTATTTCAAGGTTGACCCTATTTAATGTTTGCCTTACATTTTCTATTAATCGAAGAATATCTCTTAATATCTTTCTTAGATGAGTCGGAAGTCAAATTATTTTAATGCAGTTTTGTTCCACAGATCGAGTGAATTCTAAAAACATCTTTATAATTGAAATGGGGCAATTTTTGACGAAGATATGGCCATTTATTTCAAGGTAGACCCTATTTAATGCTTGCCATATATTTTCTATTTATCGAAGAATATCCCTTAATATCTTTCTTAGATGAGTCGGAAGTCAAATTATTTTAATGCAGTTTTGTTCCAAAGATTGAGTGAATTCTAAAAACTCCTTTATAATTGAAATGGGGCAATCTTTGACGAAGATATGGCCATTTATTTCAAGGTAGACCCTATTTAATGCTTTCCATATATTTTCTATTTATCGAAGAATATCCCTTAATATCTTTCTTAGATGAGTCGGAAGTCAAATTATTTTATTGCAGTTTTGTTCCAAAGATCGAGCGAATTCTAAAAACATCTTTATAATTGAAATGGGGCAATTTTGGACGAAGATATGGCCATTTATTTCAAGGTAGACCCTATTTAATGCTTTCCATATATTTTCTATTAATCAAAAATTATCCCTTAATATCGTTCTTAGATGAGTCGGAAGTCAAATTATTTTAATGCAGTTTTGTTCCAAAGATTGCGTGAATTCTAAAAACACCTTTATAATTGAAATGGGGCAATTTTTGACGAAGATATGGCCATTTATTTCAAGGTAGACCCTATTTAATGCTTTCCATATATTTTCTATTTATCGAAGAATATCCCTTAATATCTTTCTTAGATGCGTCGGAAGTCAAATTATTTTAATGCAGTTTTGTTCCAAAGATTGAGTGAATTCTAAAAACACCTTTATAATTGATACGGGGCAATTTTTGACGAAGATATGGCCATTTATTTCAAGGTAGACCCTATTTAATGCTTTCCATATATTTTCTATTTATCGAAGAATATCCCTTAATATCTTTCTTAGATGAGTCGGAAGTCAAATTATTTTAATGCAGTTTTGTTCCAAAGATCGAGCAAATTCTAAAAACATCTTTATAATTAAAATGGGGCAATTTTGGACGAAGATATGGCCATTTATTTCAAGGTAGACCCTATTTAATGCTTTCCATATATTTTCTGTTAATCACAAATATCCCTTAATATCGTTCTTAGATGAGTCGGAAGTCAAATTATTTTAATGCAGTTTTGTTCCAAAGATCGAGTGAATTCTAAAAACACCTTTATAATTGAAATGGGGCAATTTGAGACAAAGATATGCCCATTTATTTCAAGGTTGACCCTATTTAATGTTTGCCTTATATTTTCTATTAATCGAAGAATATCCCTTAATATCTTTCTTAGATGAGTCGGAAGTCAAATTATTTTAATGCAGTTTTGTTCCAAAGATCGAGCAAATTCTAAAAACATCTTTATAATTGAAATGGGGCAATTTTGGACGAAGATATGGCCATTTATTTCAAGGTAGACCCTATTTAATGCTTTCCATATATTTTCTGTTAATCACAAATATCCCTTAATATCGTTCTTAGATGAGTCGGAAGTCAAATTATTTTAATGCAGTTTTGTTCCAAAGATCTCGTGAATTCTAAAAACTCCTTTATAATTGAAATGGGGCAATCTTTGACGAAGATATGGCCATTTATTTCAAGGTAGACCCTATTTAATGCTTTCCATATATTTTCTGTTAATCAAGAATATCCCTTAATATCTTTCTTAGATGAGTCGAAAGTCAAATTATTTTAATGCAGTTTTGTTCCAAAGATTGAGTGAATTCTAAAAACACCTTTATAATTGATACGGGGCAATTTTTGACGAAGATATGGCCATTTATTTCAAGGTAGACCCTATTTAATGCTTTCCATATATTTTCTATTTATCGAAGAATATCCCTTAATATCTTTCTTAGATGAGTCGGAAGTCAAATTATTTTAATGCAGTTTTGTTCCAAAGATCGAGCGAATTCTAAAAACATCTTTATAATTGAAATGGGGCAATTTTGGACGAAGATATGACCATTTATTTCAAGGTAGACCCTATTTAATGCTTTCCATATATTTTCTGTTAATCACAAATATCCCTTAATATCGTTCTTAGATGAGTCGGAAGTCAAATTATTTTAATGCAGTTTTGTTCCAAAAATCGAGTGAATTCTAAAAACACCTTTATAATTGAAATGGGGTAATTTGAGACAAAGATATGGCCATTTATTTCAAGGTTGACCCTATTTAATGTTTGCCTTATATTTTCTATTAATCGAAGAATATCCCTTAATATCTTTCTTAGATGAGTCGGAAGTCAAATTATTTTAATGCAGTTTTGTTCCAAAGATCGAGCAAATTCTAAAAACATCTTTATAATTAAAATGGGGCAATTTTGGACGAAGATATGGCCATTTATTTCAAGGTAGACCCTATTTAATGCTTTCCATATATTTTCTGTTAATCACAAATATCCCTTAATATCGTTCTTAGATGAGTCGGAAGTCAAATTATTTTAATGCAGTTTTGTTCCAAAGATTGAGCGAATTCTAAAAACACCTTTATAATTGAAATGGGGCAATTTTTGACAAAGATATGGCCATTTATTTCAAGGTTGACCCTATTTAATGTTTGCCATATATTTTCTATTAATCGAAGAATATCTCTTAATATCTTTCTTAGATGAGTCGGAAGTCAAATTATTTTAATGCAGTTTTGTTCCAAAGATTGAGTGAATTCTAAAAACACCTTTATAATTGAAATGGGGCAATTTTTGACAAAGATATGGCCATTTATTTCAAGGTTGACCCTATTTAATGTTTGCCATATATTTTCTATTAATCGAAGAATATCTCTTAATATCTTTCTTAGATGAGTCGGAAGTCAAATTATTTTAATGCAGTTTTGTTCCAAAGATCGAGTGAATTCTAAAAACACCTTTATAATTGAAATGGGGCAATTTTTGACAAAGATATGGCCATTTATTTCAAGGTTGACCCTATTTAATGTTTGCCATATATTTTCTATTAATCGAAGAATATCTCTTAATATCTTTCTTAGATGAGTCGGAAGTCAAATTATTTTAATGCAGTTTTGTTCCAAAGATTGAGTGAATTCTAAAAACACCTTTATAATTGAAATGGGGCAATTTTTGACGAAGATATGGCCATTTATTTCAAGGTAGACCCTATTTAATGCTTTCAATATATTTTCTATTTATCGAAAAATATCCCTTAATATCTTTCTTAGATGAGTCGGAAGTCAAATTATTTTAATGCAGTTTTGTTCCAAAGATTGAGTGAATTCTAAAAACACCTTTATAATTGAAATGGGGCAATCTTTGACGAAGATATGGCCATTTATTTCAAGGTAGACCCTATTTAATGCTTTCCATATATTTTCTATTTATCGAAGATTATCCCTTAATATCTTTCTTAGATGAGTCGGAAGTCAAATTATTTTAATGCAGTTTTGTTTCGAAGATTGAGTGAATTCTGAAAACACCTTTATAATTGAAATGGGGCAATTTTTGACGAAGATATGGCCATTTATTTCAAGGTAGAGCCTATTTAATGCTTTCCATATATTTTCTATTTATCGAAGAATATCCCTTAATATCTTTCTTAGATGAGTCGGAAATCAAAATATTTTAATGCAGTTTTGTTCCAAAGATCGAGTGAATTCTAAAAACACCTTCATAGTTGAAATGGGGCAATTTGAGACAAAGATATGGCCATTTATTTCAAGGTTGACCCTATTTAATGTTTGCCTTATATTTTCTATTAATCGAAGAATATCTCTTAATATCTTTCTGAGATGAGTCGGAAGTCAAATTATTTTAATGCAGTTTTGTTCCAAAGATTGAGTGAATTCTAAAAACACCTTTATAATTGATATGGGGCAATTTTTGACGAAGATATGGCCATTTATTTCAAGGTAGACCCTATTTATTGGTTTCCATATATTTTCTGTTAATCAAGAATATCCCTTAATATCTTTCTTAGATGAGTCGGAAGTCAAATTATTTTAATGCAGTTTTGTTCCAAAGATTGAGGAAATTCTAAAAACACCTTTATAATTGAAATGGGGCAATTTTTGACGAAGATATGGCCATTTATTTCAAGGTAGACCCTATTTAATGCTTGCCATATATTTTCTGTTAATCGAAGAATATCCCTTAATATCTTTCTTAGATGAGTCGAAAGTCAAATTATTTTAATGCAGTTTTGTTCCAAAGATTGAGTGAATTCTAAAAACACCTTTATAATTGATATGGGGCAATTGTTGACGAAGATATGGCCATTTATTTCAAGGTAGACCCTATTTAATGCTTTCCATATATTTTCTGTTAATCAAGAATATCCCTTAATATCTTTCTTAGATGAGTCGGAAGTCAAATTATTTTAATGCAGTTTTGTTCCAAAGATCGAGTGAATTCTAAAAACACCTTTATAATTGAAATGGGGCAATTTTGGACGAAGATATGGCCATTTATTTCAAGTTAGACCCTATTTAATGCTTTCCATATATTTTCTATTTATCGAAGAATATCCCTTAATATCTTTTTTAGATGCGTCGGAAGTCAAATTATTTTAATGCAGTTTTGTTCCAAAGATTGAGTGAATTCTAAAAACTCCTTTATAATTGAAATGGGGCAATCTTTGACGAAGATATGGCCATTTATTTCAAGGTAGACCCTATTTAATGCTTTCCATATATTTTCTATTTATCGAAGAATATCCCTTAATATCTTTCTTAGATGAGTCGAAAGTCAAATTATTTTAATGCAGTTTTGTTCCAAAGATCGAGTGAATTCTAAAAACACCTTTATAATTGAAATGGGGCAATTTTTGACAAAGATATGGCCATTTATTTCAAGGTTGACCCTATTTAATGGTTGCCTTATATTTTCTATTAATCGAAGAATATCTCTTAATATCGTTCTTAGATGAGTCGGAAGTCAAATTATTTTAATGCAGTTTTGTTCCAAAGATTGAGTGAATTCTAAAAACACCTTTATAATTGATATGGGGCAATTTTGGACGAAGATATGGCCATTTATTTCAAGGTTGACCCTATTTAATGCTTTCCATATATTTTCTATTTATCGAAGAATATCCCTTAATATCTTTCTTAGATGCGTCGGAAGTCAAATTATTTTAATGCAGTTTTGTTCCAAAGATTGAGTGAATTCTAAAAACACCTTTATAATTGATACGGGGCAATTTTTGACGAAGATATGGCCATTTATTTCAAGGTAGACCCTATTTAATGCTTGCCATATATTTTCTATTTATCGAAGAATATCCCTTAATATCTTTCTTAGATGAGTCGGAAGTCAAATTATTTTAATGCAGTTTTGTTCCAAAGATCGAGCGAATTCTAAAAACACCTTTATAATTGAAATGGGGCAATTTTTGACGAAGATATGGCCATTTATTTCAAGGTAGACCCTATTTAATGCTTTCCATATATTTTCTATTAATCGAAAAATATCCCTTAATATCTTTCTTAGATGAGTCGGAAGTCAAATTATTTTAATGCAGTTTTGTTCCAAAGATCGAGTGAATTCTAAAAACACCTTTATAATTGAAATGGGGCAATTTTTGACAAAGATATGGCCATTTATTTCAAGGTTGACCCTATTTAATGTTTGCCATATATTTTCTATTAATCGAAGAATATCTCTTAATATCTTTCTTAGATGAGTCGGAAGTCAAATTATTTTAATGCAGTTTTGTTCCAAAGATCGAGTGAATTCTAAAAACACCTTTATAATTGAAATGGGGCAATTTTGGACGAAGATATGGCCATTTATTTCAAGGTAGACCCTATTTAATGTTTTCCATATATTTTCTATTTATCGAAGAATATCCCTTAATATCTTTCTTAGATGAGTCGGAAGTCAAATTATTTTAATGCAGTTTTGTTCCAAAGATTGAGTGAATTCTAAAAACACCTTTATAATTGAAATGGGGCAATTTTTGACGAAGATATGGCCATTTATTTCAAGGTAGACCCTATTTAATGCTTGCCTTATATTTTCTATTAATCGAAGAATATCCCTTAATATCTTTCTTAGATGAGTCGGAAGTCAAATTATTTTAATGCAGTTTTGTTCCAAAGATTGAGTGAATTCTTAAAACACCTTTATAATTGAAATGGGGCAATTTTTGACGAAGATATGGCCATTTATTTCAAGGTAGAGCCTATTTAATGCTTTCCATATATTTTCTATTTATCGAAGAATATCCCTTAATATCTTTCTTAGATGAGTCGGAAGTCAAATTATTTTAATGCAGTTTTGTTCCAAAGATCAAGTGAATTCTAAAAACACCTTTATAATTGAAATGGGGCAATTTTTGACGAAGATATGGCCATTTATTTCAAGGTAGACCCTATTTAATGCTTTCCATATATTTTCTATTTATCGAAGAATATCCCTTAATATCTTTCTTAGATGAGTCGGAAGTCAAATTATTTTAATGCAGTTTTGTTCCAAAGATCGAGCGAATTCTAAAAACACCTTTATAATTGAAATGGGGCAATTTTTGACGAAGATATGGCCATTTATTTCAAGGTAGACCCTATTTAATGCTTGCCTTATATTTTCTATTAATCGAAGAATATCCCTTAATATCTTTCTTAGATGAGTCGGAAGTCAAATTATTTTAATGCAGTTTTGTTCCAAAGATCGAGTGAATTCTAAAAACACCTTTATAATTGAAATGGGGCAATTTTTGACGAAGATATGGCCATTTATTTCAAGGTAGACCCTATTTAATGCTTTCCATATATTTTCTATTTATCGAAAAATATCCCTTAATATCTTTTTTAGATGAGTCGGAAGTCAAATTATTTTAATGCAGTTTTGTTCCAAAGATCAAGTGAATTCTAAAAACACCTTTATAATTGATATGGGGCAATTTTTGACGAAGATATGGCCATTTATTTCAAGGTAGACCCTATTTAATGCTTTCGATATATTTTCTATTTATCGAAGAATATCCCTTAATATCTTTTTTAGATGAGTCGGAAGTCAAATTATTTTAATGCAGTTTTGTTCCAAAGATTGAGCGAATTCTAAAAATACCTTTATAATTGAAAGGGGGCAATTTTTGACGAAGATATGGCCATTTATTTCAAGGTAGACCCTATTTAATGCTTTCCATATATTTTCTATTTATCGAAGAATATCCCTTAATATCTTTCTTAGATGAGTCGGAAGTCAAATTATTTTAATGCAGTTTTGTTTCAAAGATCAAGTGAATTCTAAAAACTTCTTTATAATTGAAATGGGGCAATCTTTGACGAAGATATGACCATTTATTTCAAGGTAGACCCTATTTAATGCTTTCCATATATTTTCTATTATTCGAAGAATATCCCTTGATATCTTTCTTAGATGAGTCGGAAGTCAAATTATTTTAATGCAGTTTTGTTCCAAAGATCGAGTGAATTCTAAAAACACCTTTATAATTGAAAGGGGCCAATTTTTGACGAAGATATGGCCATTTATTTCAAGGTAGACCCTATTTAATGCTTTCCATATATTTTCTATTTATCGAAGAATATCCCTTAATATCTTTCTTAGATGAGTCAGAAGTCAAATTATTTTAATGCAGTTTTGTTTCGAAGATTGAGTGAATTCTAAAAACACCTTTATAATTGAAATGGGGCAATTTTGGACGAAGATATGGCCATTTATTTCAAGGTAGACCCTATTTAATGCTTTCCATATATTTTCTATTTATCGAAGAATATCCCTTAATATCTTTCTTAGATGAGTCGGAAGTCAAATTATTTTAATGCAGTTTTGTTCCAAAGATCAAGTGAATTCTAAAAACACCTTTATAATTGAAATGGTAAGGCAATTTTCGACGAAGATATGGCCATTTATTTCAAGGTTGACCCTATTTAATGTTTGGTTTTTTTTTTCTATTTATCGAAGAATATCCCTTAATATCTTTCTTAGATGAGTCGGAAGTCAAATTATTTTAATGCAATTTTGTTCCAAAGATCGCGTGAAGTTTAAAAACACCTTTATAATTGAAATGGGGCAATTTTTGACGAAGATATGGCCATTTATTTCAAGGTTGACCCTATTTAATGCTTTCCATATATTTTCTATTTATCGAAGAATATCCCTTAATATCTTTCTTAGATGAGTCGGAAGTCAAATTATTTTAATGCAGTTTTGTTCCAAAGATCGAAGTGAATTCTAAAAACACCTTTATAATTGAAATGGGGCAATTTTAGACGAAGATATGGCCATTTATTTCAAGGTAGACCCTATTTAATGCTTTCCATATATTTTCTATTTATCGAAGAATATCCCTTAATATCTTTCTTAGATGAGTCGGAAGTCAAATTATTTTAATGCAGTTTTGTTTCAAAGATCGAGTGAATTCTAAAAACACCTTTATAATTGAAATGGGGCAATTTTTGACGAAGATATGGCCATTTATTTCAAGGTAGACCCTATTTAATGCTTTCCATATATTTTCTATTTATCGAAGAATATCCCTTAATATCTTTCTTAGATGAGTCGGAAGTCAAATTATTTTAATGCAGTTTTCTTCCAAAGATCGAGCGAATTCTAAAAACACCTTTATAATTGAAATGGGACAATTTTTGACGAAGATATGGCCATTTATTTCAAGTTTGACCCTATTTAATGTTTGGCTTACATTTTCTATTAATCGAAGAATATCCCTTAATATCTTTCTTAGATGAGTCGGAAGTCAAATTATTTTAATGCAGTTTTGTTCCAAAGATCGAGTGAATTCTAAAAACACCTTTATAATTGAAATGGGGCAATTTTTGACGAAGATATGGCCATTTATTTCAAGGTAGACCCTATTTAATGCTTTCCATATATTTTCTATTTATCGAAGAATATCCCTTAATACCTTTCTAAGATGAGTCGGAAGTCAAATTATTTTAATGCAGTTTTGTTCCAAAGATCGAGTGAATTCTAAAAACACCTTTATAATTGAAATGGGACAATTTTTGACGAAGATATGGCCATTTATTTCAAGGTAGAGCCTATTTAATGCTTTCCATATATTTTCTATTTATCGAATAATATCCCTTAATATCTTTCTTAGATGAGTTGGAAGTCAAATTATTTTAATGCAGTTTTGTTCCAAAGATCGAGCGAATTCTAAAAACACCTTTATAATTGAAATGGGGCAATTTTTGACGAAGATATGGCCATTTATTTCAAGGTTGACCCTATTTAATGTTTGGCTTACATTTTCTATTAAACGAAGAATATCCCTTAATATCTTTCTTAGATGAGTCGGAAGTCAAAATATTTTAATGCAGTTTTGTTCCAAAGATCGAGTGAATTCTTAAAACTTCTTTATACTTGAAATGCGGCAATTTTTGACGAAGATATGGCCATTTATTTCAAGGTAGAGCCTATTTAATGCTTTCCATATATTTTCTATTTATCGAAGAATATCCCTTAATATCTTTCTTAGATGAGTCGGAAGTCAAATTATTTTAATGCAGTTTTGTTCCAAAGATCGAGCGAATTCTAAAAACACCTTTATAATTGAAATGGGGCAATTTTTGACGAAGATATGGCCATTTATTTCAAGGTAGACCCTATCTAATGCATTCCATATATTTTCTATTTATCGAAGAATATCCCTTAATATCTTTCTTAGATGAGTCGGAAGTCAAATTATTTTAATGCAGTTTTGTTCCAAAGATCGAGTGAATTCTTAAAATACCTTTATAATTAAAATGGGGCAATTTTTGACGAAGATATGGCCATTTATTTCAAGGTAGACCCTATTTAATGCATTCCATATATTTTCTATTTATCGAAGAATATCCCTTAATATCTTTCTTAGATGAGTCGGAAGTCAAATTATTTTAATGCAGTTTTGTTCCAAAGATCGAGCGAATTCTAAAAACTCCTTTATAATTGAAACGGGGCAATTTTTGACGAAGATATGGCCATTTATTTCAAGGTAGAGCCTATTTAATGCTTTCCATATATTTTCTATTAATCGAAGATTATCCCTTAATATCTTTCTTAGATGAGTCGGAAGTCAAATTATTTTAATGCAGTTTTGTTCCAAAGATCGAGCGAATTCTAAAAACACCTTTATAATTGAAATGGGGCAATTTTTGACGAAGATATGGCCATTTATTTCAAGGTAGAGCATATTTAATGCTTTCCATATATTTTCTATTTATCGAAGAATATCCCTTAATATCTTTCTTAGATGAGTCGGAAGTCAAATTATTTTAATGCAGTTTTGTTCCAAAGATCGAGTGAATTCTTAAAACTCCTTTATACTTGAAATGCGGCAATTTTTGACGAAGATATGGCCATTTATTTCAAGGTAGAGCCTATTTAATGCTTTCCATATATTTTCTATTTATCGAAGAATATCCTTTAATATCTTTCTTAGATGAGTCGGAAGTCAAATTATTTTAATGCAGTTTTGTTCCAAAGATCGAGCGAATTCTAAAAACACCTTTATAATTGAAATGGGGCAATTTTTGACGAAGATATGGCCATTTATTTCAAGGTTGACCCTATTTAATGTTTGGCTTATATTTTCTATTAATCGAAGATTATCCCTTAATATCTTTCTTAGATGAGTCGAAAGTCAAATTATTTTAATGCACTTTTGTTCCAAAGATCAAACAAATTCTAAAAACACCTTTATAATTGAAATGGGGCAATTTTTGATGAAGATATGGCCATTTATTTCAAGGTAGACCCTATTTAATGCATTCCATATATTTTCTCTTTATCGAAGAATATCCCTTAATATCTTTCTTAGATGAGTCGGCAGTCAAATTATTTTAATGCAGTTTTGTTTCAAAGATCGAGTGAATTCTAAAAACACCTTTATAATTGAAATGGTGCAATTTTAGACGAGGATATGGCCATTTATTTCAAAGTTGACCCTATTTAATGCTTTCCATATATTTTGTATTTATCGAAGAATATCCCTTAATATCTTTCTTAGATGAGTCGGAAGTCAAATTATTTTAATGCAGTTTTGTTTTAAAGATCAAGCGAATTCTAAAAACACCTTTATAATTGAAATGGGGCAATTTTTGACGAAGATATGGCCATTTATTTCAAGGCAGACCCTATTTAATGCTTTCCATATATTTTCTATTTATCGAAGAATATTCTTTAATATCTTTCTTAGATGAGTCGAAAGTCAAATTATTTTAATGCAGTTTTGTTTCAAAGATCGAGTGAATTCTAAAAACACCTTTATAATTGAAATGGGGCAATTTTTGACGAAGATATGGCCATTTATTTCAAGGTTGACCCTATTTAATGCTTTCCATATATTTTCTCTTTATCGAAGAATATCCCTTAATATCTTTCTTAGATGAGCCGGAAGTCAAATTATTTACATGCAGTTTTGTTTTAAAGATCGAGCGAATTCGAAAAACACCTTTATCAGTGACATGGGACAATTTTTGAAGAAGATATGGCCATTTATTTCAAGGTAGACCCTATTTAATGCTTTCCATATATTTTCGGTTTATCGAAGAATATCCCTTAATATCTTTCTTAGATGAGTCGGAAGTCAAATTATTTTAATGCAGTTTTGTTCCAAAGATCGAGTGAATTCTAAAAACACCTTTATAATTGAAATGGGGCAATTTTTGACGAAGATATGGGCATTTATTGCAAGTTTGACCCTATTTTATGTTTGGCTTATATTTTCTATTAATCGAAGAATATCCCTTAATATCTTTCTTAGATGAGTCGGAAGTCAAATTATTTTAATGCAGTTTTGTTCCAAAGATTAAGCAAATTCTAAAAACACCTTTATAATTGAAATGGGGCAATTTTTGATGAGGATATGGCCATTTATTTCAAGGTAGACCCTATTTAATGCTTTCCATATAGTTTCTATTTATCGAAGAATATCCCTTAATATCTTTCTTAGATGAGACGGAAGTCAAATTATTTTAATGCAATTTTGTTCCAAAGGATCGAGTGAATTCTAAAAACACCTTTATAATTGAAATGGGGCAATTTTTGACGAAGATATGGCCATTTATTTCAAGTTTGACCCTATTTTATGTTTGGCTTATATTTTCTATTAATCGAAGAATATCCCTTAATACCTTTCTTAGATGAGTCGGAAGTCAAATTATTTTAATGCAGTTTTGTTCCAAAGATTGAGTGAATTTTAAAATCACCTTTATAATTGAAATGGGGCAATTTTCGACGCAGATATGGCCATTTATTTCAAGTTTGACCCTATTTTATGTTTGGCTTATATTTTCTATTAATCGAAGAATATCCCTTAATACCTTTCTTAGATGAGTCGGAAGTCAAATTATTTTAATGCAGTTTTGTTCCAAAGATTGAGTGAATTTTAAAAACACCTTTATAATTGAAATGGGGCAATTTTCGACGCAGATATGGCCATTTATTTCAAGGTAGACCCTATCTAATGCATTCCATATATTTTCTATTTATCGAAGAATATCCCTTAATATCTTTCTTAGATGAGTCGGAAGTCAAATTATTTTAATGCAGTTTTGTTCCAAAGATCGAGTGAATTCTTAAAATACCTTTATAATTAAAATGGGGCAATTTTTGATGAAGATATGGCCATTTATTTCAAGGTAGACCCTATTTAATGCATTCCATATATTTTCTATTTGTCGAAGAATATCCCTTAATATCTTTCTTAGATGAGTCGAAAGTCAAATTATTTTAATGCAGTTTTGTTCCGAAGATTGAGTGAATTGTAAAAACACCTTTATAATTGAAATGGGGCAATTTAAGACAAAGATATGGCCATTTATTTCAAGGTAGACCCTATTTAATGTTTGGCTTACATTTTCTATTAATCGAAGAATATCCCTTAATATCTCTCTTAGATGAGTCGGAAGTCAAAATATTTTAATGCAGTTTTGTTCCAAAGATCGAGTGAATTCTAAAAACACCTTTATAATTGAAATGGGGCAATTTTTGACGAAGATATGGCCATTTATTTCAAGGTAGAGCCTATTTAATGCTTTCCATATATTTTCTATTTATCGAAGAATATCCCTTAATGTCTTTCTTAGATGAGTCGGAAGTCAAATTATTTTAATGCAGTTTTGTTCCAAAGATCGGGCGAATTCTAAAAACACCTTTATAATTGAAATGGGGCAATTTTTGACGAAGATATGGCCATTTATTTCAAGGTTGACCCAATTTAATGCTTTCCATATATTTTCTGTTAATCGAAAAATATCCCTTAATATCTTTCTTAGATGAGTCGGAAGTCAAATTATTTTAATGCAGTTTTGTTCCTAAGATCAAGTGAATTCTAAAAACACCTTTATTTAAAATGGGGCAATTTTTGACGAAGATATGGCCATTTATTTCAAGGTTGACGCTATTTTATGTATGGCTTATATTTTCTATTAATCGAAGAATATCCCTTAATATCTTTCTTAGATGAGTCGGAAGTCAAATTATTTTAATGCACTTTTGTTCCAAAGATCAAGCAAATTCTATACAACACCTTTATAATTGAAATGGGGCAATTTTTGATGAAGATATGGCCATTTATTTCAAGGTTGACTCTATTTAATGCATTCCATATATTTTCTATTTATCGAAGAATATCCCTTACTATCTTTCTTAGATGAGTCGGAAGTCAAAATTATTTTAATGCAGTTTTGTTTCAAAGATCGAGTGAATTCTAAAAACACCTTTATAATTGAAATGGTGCAATTTTAGACGAGGATATGGCCATTTATTTCAAAGTTGACCCTATTTAATGCTTTCCATATATTTTCTATTTATCGAAAAATATCCCTTAATATCTTTCTTAGATGAGTCGGAAGTCAAATTATTTTAATGCAGTTTTGTTTCAAAGATCGAGTGAATTCTAAAAACACCTTTATAATTGAAATGGGGCAATTTTTGACGAAGATATGGCCATTTATTTCAAGGTAGACCCTATTTAATGCTTTCCATATATTTTCTATTTATCGAAGAATATCCCTTAATACCTTTCTAAGATGAGTCGGAAGTCAAATTAGTTTAATGCAGTTTTGTTCCAAAGATTAAGTGAATTCCAAAAACACCTCTATAATTGAAATGGGGCAATTTTTGACGAGGATATGGCCATTTATTTCAAGGTTGACCCTGTTTAATGCTTTCCATATATTTTGTATTTATCGAAGAATATCCCTTAATATCTTTCTTAGATGAGCCGAAAGTCAAATTATTTACATGCAGTTTTGTTTTAAAGATCGAGCGAATTCGAAAAACACCTTTATAAGTGACATGGGACAATTTTTGAAGAAGATATGGCCATTTATTTCAAGGTAGACCCTATTTAATGCTTTCCATATATTTTCTATTTATCGAAGAATATCCCTTAATATCTTTCTTAGATGAGTCGGAAGTCAAATTATTTTAATGCAGTTTTGTTCCAAAGATCGAGTGAATTCTAAGAACACCTTTATAATTGAAATGGGGCAATTTTTGACGAAGATATGGGCATTTATTGCAAGTTTGACCCTATTTTATGTTTGGCTTATATTTTCTATTAATCGAAGAATATCCCTTAATATCTTTCTTAGATGAGTCGGAAGTCAAATTATTTTAATGCAGTTTTGTTCCAAAGATTAAGCAAATTCTAAAAACACCTTTATAATTGAAATGGGGCAATTTTTGATGAGGATATGGCCATTTATTTCAAGGTAGACCCTATTTAATGCTTTCCATATAGTTTCTATTTTTTGAAGAATATCCCTTAATATCTTTCTTAGATGAGACGGAAGTCAAATTATTTTAATGCAATTTTGTTCCAAAGATTGAGTGAATTCTAAAAACACCTTTATAATTGAAATGGGGCAATTTTTGACGAAGATATGGCCATTTATTTCAAGTTTGACCCTATTTTATGTTTGGCTTATATTTTCTATTAATCGAAGAATATCCCTTAATACCTTTCTTAGATGAGTCGGAAGTCAAATTATTTTAATGCAGTTTTGTTCCAAAGATTGAGTGAATTTTAAAAACACCTTTGTAATTGAAATGGGGCAATTTTCGACGCAGATATGGCCATTTATTTCAAGGTTGACCCTATTTAATGTTTGGCTTATATTTTCTATTAATCGAAGAATATCCCTTAATATCTTTCTTAGATGAGTCGGAAGTCAAATTATTTTAATGCAGTTTTGTTTCAAAGATCGAGTGAATTCTAAAAACACCTTTATAATTGAAATGGGGCAATTTTTGACGAAGATATGGCCATTTATTTCAAGGTAGACCCTATTTAATGCTTTCCATATATTTTCTATTTATCGAAGAATATCCCTTAATACCTTTCTAAGATGAGTCGGAAGTCAAATTATTTGAATGCAGTTTTGTTCCAAAGATTGAGTGAATTCCAAAAACACCTTTATAATTGAAATGGGGCAATTTTTGACGAGGATATGGCCATTTATTTCAAGGTTGACCCTATTTAATGCTTTCCATATATTTTGTATTTATCGAAGAATATCCCTTAATATCTTTCTTAGATGAGCCGGAAGTCAAATTATTTACATGCAGTTTTGTTTTAAAGATCGAGCGAATTCGAAAAATACCTTTATAAGTGACATGGGACAATTTTTGAAGAAGATATGGCCATTTATTTCAAGGTAGACCCTATTTAATGCTTTCCATATATTTTCGATTTATCGAAGAATATCCCTTAATATCTTTCTTAGATGAGTCGGAAGTCAAATTATTTTAATGCAGTTTTGTTCCAAAGATCGAGTGAATTCTAAGAACACCTTTATAATTGAAATGGGGCAATTTTTGACGAAGATATGGGCATTTATTGCAAGTTTGACCCTATTTTATGTTTGGCATATATTTTCTATTAATCGAAGAATATCCCTTAATATCTTTCTTAGATGAGTCGGAAGTCAAATTATTTTAATGCAATTTTGTTCCAAAGATCAAGCGAATTCTAAAAACACCTTTATAATTGAAATGGGGCAATTTTTGACGAAGATATGGCCATTTATTTCAAGGTAGACCCTATTTAATGCTTTCCATATATTTTCTCTTTATCGAAGAATATCCCTTAATATCTTTCTTAGATGAGTCGGGAGTCAAATTATTTTAATGCAGTTTTGTTCCAAAGATCAAGTGAATTCTTAAAATACCTTTATAATTGAAATGGGGCAATTTTCGACGCAGATATGGCCATTTATTTCAAGGTTGACCCTATTTAATGTTTGGCTTATATTTTCTATTAATCGAAGAATATCCCTTAATATCTTTCTTAGATGAGTCGGAAGTCAAATTATTTTAATGCAGTTTTGTTTCAAAGATCAAGTGAATTCTAAAAACACCTTTATAATTGAAATGGGGCAATTTTTGACGAAGATATGGCCATTTATTTCAAGGTTGACCCTATTTAATGCTCTTCATATATTTTCTATTAATCGAAGAATATCCCTTAATATCTTTCTTAGATGAGTCGGAAGTCAAATTATTTTAATGCAGTTTTGTTTTAAAGATCAAGTGAATTCTAAAAACACCTTTATAATTGAAATGGGGCAATTTTTTACGAAGATATGGCCATTTATTTCAAGGTAGACCCTATTTAATGCTTTCCATATATTTTCTATTTATCGAAGAATATCCCTTAATACCTTTCTAAGATGAGTCGGAAGTCAAATTATTTGAAAGCAGTTTTGTTCCAAAGATTGAGTGAATTCCAAAAACACCTTTATAATTGAAATGGGGCAATTTTTGACGAGGATATGGCCATTTATTTCAAGGTTGACCCTATTTAATGCTTTCAATATATTTTGTATTTATCGAAGAATATCCCTTAATATCTTTCTTAGATGAGCCGGAAGTCAAATTATTTACATGCAGTTTTGTTTTAAAGATCGAGCGAATTCGAAAAACACCTTTATAAGTGACATGGGACAATTTTTGAAGAAGATATGGCCATTTATTTCAAGGTAGACCCTATTTAATGCTTTCCATATATTTTCGATTTATCGAAGAATATCCCTTAATATCTTTCTTAGATGAGTCGGAAGTCAAATTATTTTAATGCAGTTTTGTTCTAAAGATCAAGCGAATTCTAAAAACACCTTTATAATTGAAATGGGGCAATTTTTGACGAAGATATGGCCATTTATTTCAAGGTAGACCCTATTTAATGCTTTCCATATATTTTCTCTTTATCGAAGAATATCCTTTAATATCTTTCTTAGATGAGTCGGGAGTCAAATTATTTTAATGCAGTTTTGTTCCAAAGATCAAGCGAATTCTAAAAACACCTTTATAATTAAAATGGGGCAATTTTTGACGAAGATATGGCCATTTATTTCAAGGTTGACCCTATTTAATGTTTGCCTTATATTTTCTATTAATCGAAGAATATCCCTTAATATCTTTCTTAGATGAGTCGGAAGTCAAATTATTTTAATGCAGTTTTGTTCCAAAGATCGAGCGAATTCTAAAAACACCTTTATAATTGAAATGGGGCAATTTTTGACGAAGATATGGCCATTTATTTCAAGGTAGACCCTATTTAATGCTTTCCATATATTTTCTATTTATCGAAGAATATCCCTTAATATCTTTCTTAGATGAGTCGGAAGTCAAATTATTTTAATGCAGTTTTGTTCCAAAGATCGAGTGAATTCTTAAAATACCTTTATAATTAAAATGGGGCAATTTTTGACGAAGATATGGGCATTTATTTCAAGGTAGACCCTATTTAATGCTTTCCATATATTTTCTATTAATCGAAGTATATCCCTTAATATCTTTCTTAGATGAGTCGGAAGTCAAATTATTTTAATGCAGTTTTGTTCCAAAGATCGAGTGAATTCTTAAAACACCTTTATAATTGTAATGGGGCAATTTTAGACGAAGATATGGCCATTTATTTCAAGGTTGACCCTATTTAATGCTTTCCATATATTTTCTATTAATCGAAGAATATCCCTTAATATCTTTCTTAGATGAGTCGGAAGTCAAATTATTTTAATGCAGTTTTGTTTTAAAGATCAAGCGAATTCTAAAAACACCTTTATAATTAAAATGGGGCAATTTTTGACGAAGATATGGCCATTTATTTCAAGGTAGACCCTATTTAATGCTTTCCATATATTTTCTATTTATCGAAGAATATCCCTTAATATCTTTCTTAGATGAGTCGGAAGTCAAATTATTTTAATGCAGTTTTATTCCAAAGATCGAGTGAATTTTAAAAACACCCTTATAATTGAAATGGAGCAGTTTTTGACGCAGATATGGCCATTTATTTCAAGGTTGACCCTATTTAATGTTTGGCTTATATTTTCTATAATCAAAGAATATCCCTTAATATCTTTCTTAGATGAGTCGGAAGTCAAATTATTTTAATGCAGTTTTGTTCCAAAGATCGAGTGAATTCTAAAAACACCTTTATAATTGTAATGGGGCAATTTTAGACGAAGATATGGCCATTTATTTCAAGGTTGACCCTATTTAATGTTTGGCTTATATTTTCTATTAATCGAAGAATATCCCTTAATATCTTTCTTAGATGAGTCGGAAGTCAAATTATTTTAATGCAGTTTTGTTTCAAAGATCGAGTGAATTCTAAAAACACCTTTATAATTAAAATGGGGCAATGTTTGACGAAGATATAGCCATTTATTTCAAGGTAGAGCCTATTTAATGCTTTCCATATATTTTCTATTTGTCGAAGAATATCCCTTAATATCTTTCTTAGATGAGTCGGAAGTCAAATTATTTTAATGCAGTTTTGTTCCAAAGATCGAGTGAATTGTAAAAACACCTTTATAATTGTAATGGGGCAATTTTAGACGAAGATATGGCCATTTATTTCAAGGTTGACCCTATTTAATGCTTTCCATATATTTTGTATTTATCGAAAGAATATCCCTTAATATCTTTCTTAGATGAGTCGGAAGTCAAATTATTTCAATGCAGTTTTGTTTTAAAGATCGAGCGAATTCTAAAAACACCTTTATAAGTGACATGGGACAATTTTTGAAGAAGATATGGCCATTTATTTCAAGGTAGACCCTATTTAATGCTTTCCATATATTTTCTATTTATCGAAGAATATCCCTTAATATCTTTCTTAGATGAGTCGGAAGTCAAATTATTTTAATGCAGTTTTGTTCCAAAGATCGAGTGAATTCTTAAAATACCTTTATAATTAAAATGGGGCAATTTTTGACGAAGATATGGGCATTTATTTCAAGGTAGAGCCTATTTAATGCTTTCCATATATTTTCTATTTGTCGAAGAATATCCCTTAATATCTTTCTTAGATGAGTCGGAAGTCAAATTATTTTAATGCAGTTTTGTTCCAAAGATCGAGTGAATTGTAAAAACACCTTTATAATTGTAATGGGGCAATTTTAGACGAAGATATGGCCATTTATTTCAAGGTTGACCCTATTTAATGTTTGGCTTATATTTTCTATTAATCGAAGAATATCCCTTAATATCTTTCTTAGATGAGTCGGAAGTCGAATTAGTTTAATGCAGTTTTGTTTCAAAGATCGAGTGAATTCTAAAAACACCTTTATAATTGAAATGGGGCAATTTTTGACGAAGATATGGCCATTTATTTCAAGGTAGAGCCTATTTAATGCTTTCCATATATTTTCTATTTATCGAAGAATATCCCTTAATATCTTTCTAAGATGAGTCGGAAGTCAAATTATTTTAATGCAGTTTTGTTCCAAAGATCGAGTGAATTTTAAAAACACCTTTATAATTGTAATGGGGCAATTTTTTGACGAAGATATGGCCATTTAATTCAAGGTAGACCCCTATTTTATGTTTGGCTTATATTTTCAATTAATCGAAAGAATATCCCTTAATATCTTTCGTAGATGAGACGGGAGTCAAATTATTTAATGCATTTTGTTCCAAGATCGAGTGAATTCTAAAAACACCTTTATAATTGAAATGGGGCATTTTTTCGACGATGATATGACCATTTATTTCAAGGTAGACCCTATTTAATGCTTTCCATATATTTTCTATTTATCGAAGAATATCCCTTAATATCTTTCTTAGATGAGTCGGAAGTCAAACTATTTTAACGCAGTTTTGTGCCAAAGATCAAGCGAATTCTAAAACCACCTTTATAATTGAAATGGGGCAATTTTTGACGAAGATATGGCCATTTATTTCAAGGTAGAGCATATTTAATGCTTTCCATATATTTTCTATTTATCGAAGAATATCCCTTAATATCTTTCTTAGATGAGTCGGAAGTCAAATTATTTTAAAGCAGTTTTGTTCCAAAAATCAAGTGAATTCCAAAAACACCTTTATAATTGAAATGGGGCAATTTTTGACGAAGATATGGCCATTTATTTCAAGGTAGACCCTATTTAATGTTTGGCTTATATTTTCTATTAATCGAAGAATATCCCTTAATATCTTTCTTAGATGAGTCGGTAGTCAAATTATTTTAATGCAGTTTTGTTTCAAAGATCGAGTGAATTCTAAAAACACCTTTATAATTGAAATGGGGCAATTTTTGACGAAGATATGGCCATTTATTTCAAGGTAGAGCCTATTTAATGCTTTCCATATATTTTCTATTTATCGAAGAATATCCCTTAATATCTTTCTTAGATGAGTCGGAAGTCAAATTATTTTAATGCAGTTTTGTTCCAAAGATCGAGTGAATTCTAAAAACACCTTTATAATTGAAATGGGGCAATTTTTGACGAAGATATGGCCATTTATTTCAAGGTAGACCCTATTTAATGCTTTCCATATATTTTCTATTTGTCGAAGAATATCCCTTAATATCTTTCTTAGATGAGTCGGAAGTCAAAATATTTTAATGCAGTTTTGTTCCAAAGATCGAGCGAATTCTAAAAACACCTTTATAATTGAAATGGGGCAATTTTTGACGAAGATATGGCCATTTATTTCAAGGAAGACCCTATTTAATGTTTGGCTTATATTTTCTATTAATCGAAGAATATCCCTTAATATCTTTCTTAGATGAGTCGGAAGTCAAATTAGTTTAATGCAGTTTTGTTTCAAAGATCGAGTGAATTCTAAAAACACCTTTATAATTGAAATGGGGCAATTTTTGACGAAGATATGGCCATTTATTTCAAGGTAGAGCCTATTTAATGCTTTCCATATATTTTCTATTTATCGAAGAATATCCCTTAATATCTTTCTTAGATGAGTCGGAAGTCAAATTATTTTAATGCAGTTTTGTTCCAAAGATCGAGTGAATTCTAAAAACACCTTTATAATTGTAATGGGGCAATTTTAGACGAAGATATGGCCATTTATTTCAAGGTTGACCCTATTTAATGTTTGGCTTATATTTTCTATTAATCGAAGAATATCCCTTAATATCTTTCTTAGACGAGACGGAAGTCAAATTATTTTAATGCAATTTTGTTCCAAACATCGAGTGAATTCTAAAAACACCTTTATAATTGAAATGGAGCAATTTTTGACGAAGATATGGCTATTTATATTAAGGTAGAGCCTATTCAATGCTTTCCATATATTTTCTATTAATCGAAGAATATCCCTTAATAAAGTTCTTAGATGAGACGGAAGTCAAATTATTTTAATGCAATTTTGTTCCAAAGATCGAGTGAATTCTAAAAACACCTTTATAATTGAAATGGGGCATTTTTTGACGAAGATATGGCCATTTATTTCAAGGTAGACCCTATTTAATGCTTTCCATATATTTTCTATTTATCGAAGAATATCCCTTAATATCTTTCTTAGATGAGTCGGAAGTCAAATTATTTTAATGCAATTTTGTTCCAAAGATCAAGCAAATTCTAAAAACACCTTTATAATTGAAATGGGGCAATTTTTGACGAAGATATGGCCATTTATTTCAAGGTAGAGCCTATTTAATGCTTTCCATATGTTTTCTATTTATCGAAGAATATCCCTTAATATCTTTCTTAGATGAGTCGGAAGTCAAATTATTTTAATGCAGTTTTGTTCCAAAGATCGAGCGAATTCTAAAAACACCTTTATAATTGAAATGGGGCAATTTTTGACGAAGATATGGCCATTTATTTCAAGGTAGAGCCTATTTAATGCTTTCCATATATTTTCTATTTATCGAAGAATATCCCTTAATATCTTTCTTAGATGAGTCGGCAGTCAAATTATTTTAATGCAGTTTTGTTCCAAAGATCGAGCGAATTCTAAAAACACCTTTATAATTGAAATGGGGCAATTTTTGACGAAGATATGGCCATTTATTTCAAGGTTGACCCTATTTAATGCTTTGGCTTATATTTTCTATTAATCGAAGAATATCCCTTAATATCTTTCTTAGATGAGTCGGAAGTCAAATTATTTTAATGCAGTTTTGTTCCAAAGATTAAGCGAATTCTAAAAACACCTTTATAATTGAATTGGGGCAATTTTTGACGAAGATATGGCCATTTATTTCAAGGTAGACCCTATTTAATGCTTTCCATATATTTTCTATTTATCGAAGTATCCCTTAATATCTTTCTTAGATGAGTCGGAAGTCAAATTATTTTAATGCAGTTTTGTTCCAAAGATCGAGTGAATTCTAAAAAACACCTTTATAATTGAAATGGGGCAATTTTTGACGAAGATATGGCCATTTATTTCAAGGTAGACCCTATTTAATGCTTTCCATATATTTTCTATTTATCGAAGAATATCCCTTAATATCTTTCTTAGATGAGTCGAAAGTCAAATTATTTTAATGCAGTTTTGTTCCAAAGATCGAGTGAATTCTAAAAACACCTTTATAATTGAAATGGGGCAATTTTTGACGAAGATATGGCCATTTATTTCAAGGTAGACCCTATTTAATGCTTTCCATATATTTTCTATTTATCGAAGAATATCCCTTAATATCTTTCTTAGATGAGTCGGAAGTCAAATTATTTTAATGCAGTTTTGTTTCAAAGATTAAGCGAATTCTAAAAACACCTTTATTATTGAAATGGGGCAATTTTTGACGAAGATATGGCCATTTATTTCAAGGTAGACCCTATTTAATGCTTTCCATATATTTTCTATTTATCGAAGAATATCCCTTAATATCTTTCTTAGATGAGTCGGAAGTCAAATTATTTTAATGCAGTTTTCTTCCAAAGATCGAGTGAATTCTAAAAAACACCTTTATAATTGAAATGGGGCAATTTTTGACGAAGATGTGGCCATTTATTTCAAGGTAGACCCTATTTAATGCTTTCCATATATTTTCTATTTATCGAAGAATATCCCTTAATATCTTTTTTAGATGAGTCGGAAGTCAAATTATTTTAATGCAGTTTTGTTCCAAAGATCAAGTGAATTCTAAAAACACCTTTATAATTGAAGTGGGGCAATTTTTGAAGAAGATATGGCTATTTATTTCAAGGTAGACCCTATTTAATGCTTTCCAAATATTTTCTATTTATCGAAGAATATCCCTTAATATCTTTTTTAGATGAGTCGGAAGTCAAATTATTTTAATGCAGTTTTCTTCCAAGGATCGAGTGACTTCTAAAAACACCTTTATAATTGAAATGGGGCAATTTTTGACGAAGATATGGCTATTTATTTCAAGGTAGACCCTATATAATGCTTTCCATATATTTTCTATTTATCGAAGAATATCCCTTAATATCTTTCTTAGATGAGTCGGAAGTCAAATTATTTTAATGCAGTTTTCTTCCAAAGATCGAGTGAATTCTAAGAACACCTTTATAATTGAAATGGGGCAATTTTTGACGAAGATATGGCCATTTATTTCAAGGTAGACCCTATTTAATGCTTTCCATATATTTTCTGTTGATCAAAGAATATCCCTTAATATCTTTCTTAGATGAGTCGGAAGTCAAATTATTTTAATGCAGTTTTGTTTCAAAGATTAAGTGAATTCTAAAAACACCTTTATAATTGAAGTGGGGCAATTTTTGACGAAGATATGGCTATTTATTTCAAGGTTGACCCTATTTAATGTTTGGCTTATATTTTCTATTAATCGAAGAATATCCCTTAATATCTGTCTTAGATGAGTCGGAAGTCGAATTATTTTAATGCAGTTTTGTTCCAAAGATCGAGTGAATTCTAAAAACACCTTTATAATTGAAATGGGGCAATTTTTGACGAAGATATGGCCATTTATTTCAAGGTTGACCCTATTTAATGTTTGCCTTATATTTTCTATTAATCGAAGAATATCCCTTAATATCTTTCTAAGATGAGTCGGAAGTCAAATTATTTTAATGCAGTTTTGTTCCAAAGATCAAGCAAATTCTAAAAACACCTTTATAATTGAAATGGGGCAATTTTTGATGAAGATATGGACATTTATTTCAAGGTAGACCCTATTTAATGCATTCCATATATTTTCTATTTATCGAAGAATATCCCTTAATATCTTTCTTAGATGAGTCGGAAGTCAAATTATTTTAATGCAGTTTTGTTCCAAAGATTGAGTGAATTTTAAAAACACTTTTATAATTAAAATGGGGCAATTTTTGACGAAGATATGGCCATTTATTTCAAGGTAGAGCCTATTTAATGCTTTCCATATATTTTCTATTTATCGAAGAATATCCCTTAATATCTTTCTTAGATGAGTCGGAAGTCAAATTATTTTAATTCAGTTTTGTTCCAAAGATCGAGTGAATTCTTAAAACTTCCTTATACTTGAAATGCGGCAATTTTTGACGAAGATATGGCCATTTATTTCAAGGTAGAGCCTATTTAATGCTTTCCATATATTTTCTATTTATCGAAGAATATCCCTTAATATCTTTCTTAGATGAGTCGGCAGTCAAATTATTTTAATGCAGTTTTGTTCCAAAGATCGAGCGAATTCTAAAAACACCTTTATAATTGAAATGGGGCAATTTTTGACGAAGATATGGCCATTTATTTCAAGGTTGACCCTATTTAATGTTTGGCTTATATTTTCTATTAATCGAAGAATATCCCTTAATATCTTTCTTAGATGAGTCGGAAGTCAAATTATTTTAATGCAGTTTTGTTTCAAAGATTAAGCGAATTCTAAAAACACCTTTATAATTGAATTGGGGCAATTTTTGACGAAGATATGGCCATTTATTTCAAGGTAGACCCTATTTAATGCTTTCCATATATTTTCTATTTATCGAATATCCCTTAATATCTTTCTTAGATGAGTCGGAAGTCAAATTATTTTAATGCAGTTTTCTTCCAAAGATCGAGTGAATTCTAAAAAACACCTTTATAATTGAAATGGGGCAATTTTTGACGAAGATGTGGCCATTTATTTCAAGGTAGACCCTATTTAATGCTTTCCATATATTTTCTATTTATCGAAGAATATCCCTTAATATCTTTCTTAGATGAGTCGAAAGTCAAATTATTTTAATGCAGTTTTGTTCCAAAGATCGAGTGAATTCTAAAAACACCTTTATAATTGAAATGGGGCAGTTTTTGACGAAGATATGGCCATTTATTTCAAGGTAGACCCTATTTAATGCTTTCCATATATTTTCTATTTATCGAAGAATATCCCTTAATATCTTTCTTAGATGAGTCGGAAGTCAAATTATTTTAATGCAGTTTTGTTTCAAAGATTAAGCGAATTCTAAAAACACCTTTATAATTGAATTGGGGCAATTTTTGACGAAGATATGGCCATTTATTTCAAGGTAGACCCTATTTAATGCTTTCCATATATTTTCTATTTATCGAATATCCCTTAATATCTTTCTTAGATGAGTCGGAAGTCAAATTATTTTAATGCAGTTTTCTTCCAAAGATCGAGTGAATTCTAAAAAACACCTTTATAATTGAAATGGGGCAATTTTTGACGAAGATGTGGCCATTTATTTCAAGGTAGACCCTATTTAATGCTTTCCATATATTTTCAATTTATCGAAGAATATCCCTTAATATCTTTCTTAGATGAGTCGGAAGTCAAATTATTTTAATGCAGTTTTGTTTTAAAGATTAAGCGAATTCTAAAAACACCTTTATAATTGAAGTGGGGCAATTTTTGACGAAGATATGGCCATTTATTTCAAGGTAGACCCTATTTAATGCTTTCCATATATTTTCTATTTATCGAAGAATATCCCTTAATATCTTTTTTAGATGAGTCGGAAGTCAAATTATTTTAATGCAGTTTTGTTCCAAAGATCAAGTGAATTCTAAAAACACCTTTATAATTGAAGTGGGGCAATTTTTGAAGAAGATATGGCTATTTATTTCAAGGTAGACCCTATTTAATGCTTTCCAAATATTTTCTATTTATCGAAGAATATCCCTTAATATCTTTTTTAGATGAGTCGGAAGTCAAATTATTTTAATGCAGTTTTCTTCCAAGGATCGAGTGAATTCTAAAAACACCTTTATAATTGAAATGGGGCAATTTTTGACGAAGATATGGCTATTTATTTCAAGGTAGACCCTATATAATGCTTTCCATATATTTTCTATTTATCGAAGAATATCCCTTAATATCTTTTTTAGATGAGTCGGAAGTCAAATTATTTTAATGCAGTTTTCTTCCAAAGATCGAGTGAATTCTAAGAACACCTTTATAATTGAAATGGGGCAATTTTTGACGAAGATATGGCCATTTATTTCAATGTAGACCCTATTTAATGCTTTCCATATATTTTCTGTTGATCAAAGAATATCCCTTAATATCTTTCTTAGATGAGTCGGAAGTCAAATTATTTTAATGCAGTTTTGTTTCAAAGATTAAGTGAATTCTAAAAACACCTTTATAATTGAAGTGGGGCAATTTTTGACGAAGATATGGCTATTTATTTCAAGGTTGACCCTATTTAATGTTTGGCTTACATTTTCTATTAATCGAAGAATATCCCTTAATATCTGTCTTAGATGAGTCGGAAGTCAAATTATTTTAATGCAGTTTTGTTCCAAAGATCGAGTGAATTCTTAAAACTTCCTTATAGTTGAAATGCGGCAATTTTTGACGAAGATATGGCCATTTATTTCAAGGTAGAGCCTATTTAATGCATTCCACATATTTTCTATTTATCGAAGAATATCCCTTAATATCTTTCTTGGATGAGTCGGAAGTCAAATTATTTTAATGCAGTTTTGTTCCAAAGATCAAGCAAATTCTAAAAACACCTTTATAATTGAAATGGGGCAATTTTTGATGAAGATATGGCCATTTATTTCAAGGTAGAGCCTATTTAATGCATTCCATATATTTTCTATTTATCGAAGAATATCCCTTAATATCTTTCTTAGATGAGTCGGCAGTCAAATTATTTTAATGCAGTTTTGTTCCAAAGATTGAGTGAATTTTAAAAACACCTTTATAATTGAAATGGGGCACTTTTCGACGAAGATATGGCCATTTATTTCAAGGTTGACCCTATTTAATGTTTGGCTTATATTTTCTATTAATCGAAGAATATCCCTTAATATCTTTCTTAGATGAGTCGGAAGTCAAATTATTTTAATGCAGTTTTGTTCCAAAGATCGAGCGAATTCTAAAAACACCTTTATAATTGAAATGGGGCAATTTTTGACGAAGATATGGCCATTTATTTCAAGGTTGACCCTATTTAATGTTTGGCTTATATTTTCTATTAATCGAAGAATATCCCTTAATATCTTTCTTAGATGAGTCGGAAGCCAAATTATTTTAATGCAGTTTTGTTCCAAAGATCAAGCAAATTCTAAAAACACCTTTATAATTGAAATGGGGCAATTTTTGATGAAGATATGGACATTTATTTCAAGGTAGACCCTATTTAATGCATTCCATATATTTTCTATTTATCGAAGAATATCCCTTAATATCTTTCTTAGATGAGTCGGAAGTCAAATTATTTTAATGCAGTTTTGTTCCAAAGATTGAGTGAATTTTAAAAACACTTTTATAATTAAAATGGGGCAATTTTCGACGAAGATATGGCCATTTATTTCAAGGTAGACCCTATTTAATGCTTTCCATATATTTTCTATTTATCGAAGAATATCCCTTAATATCTTTCTTAGATGAGTTGGAAGTCAAATTCTTTTAATGCAATTTTGTTCTAAAGATCAAGCAAATTCTAAAAACACCTTTATAATTGAAATGGGGCAATTTTAGACGAAGATATGGCCATTTATTTCAAGGTAGACCCTATTTAATGCTTTCCATATATTTTCTATTTATCGAAGAATATCCCTTAATATCTTTCTTAGATGAGTCGGCAGTCAAATTATTTTAATGCAGTTTTGTTCCAAAGATCGAGCGAATTCTAAAAACACATTTATAAGTGACATGGGACAATTTTTGACGAAGATATGGCCATTTATTTCAAGGTAGACCCTATTTAATGCTTTCCATATATTTTCTATTTATCGAAGAATATCCCTTAATATCTTTCTTAGATGAGTCGGAAGTCAAATTATTTTAATGCAGTTTTCTTCCAAAGATCGAGTGAATTCTAAAAAACACCTTTATAATTGAAATGGGGCAATTTTTGACGAAGATGTGGCCATTTATTTCAAGGTAGACCCTATTTAATGCTTTCCATATATTTTCAATTTATCGAAGAATATCCCTTAATATCTTTCTTAGATGAGTCGGAAGTCAAATTATTTTAATGCAGTTTTGTTTTAAAGGTTAAGCGAATTCTAAAAACACTTTTATAATTGAAGTGGGGCAATTTTTGACGAAGATATGGCCATTTATTTCAAGGTAGACCCTATTTAATGCTTTCCATATATTTTCTATTTATCGAAGAATATCCCTTAATATCTTTTTTAGATGAGTCGGAAGTCAAATTATTTTAATGCAGTTTTGTTCCAAAGATCAAGTGAATTCTAAAAACACCTTTATAATTGAAGTGGGGCAATTTTTGAAGAAGATATGGCTATTTATTTCAAGGTAGACCCTATTTAATGCTCTCCAAATATTTTCTATTTATCGAAAAATATCCCTTAATATCTTTTTTAGATGAGTCGGATGTCAAATTATTTTAATGCAGTTTTGTTCCAAAGATCGAGTGAATTCTAAAAACACCTTTATAATTGAAATGGGGCAATTTTTGACGAAGATATGGCTATTTATTTCAAGGTAGACCCTATATAATGCTTTCCATATATTTTCTATTTATCGAAGAATATCCCTTAATATCTTTCTTAGATGAGTCGGAAGTCAAATTATTTTAATGCAGTTTTGTTTTTAAGATCGAGCGAATTCTAAAAACACCTTTATAATTGAAATGGGGCAATTTTTGACGAAGATATGGCCATTTATTTCAAGGTAGAGCCTATTTAATGCTTTCCATATATTTTCTATTTATCGAAGAATATCCCTTAATATCTTTCTTAGATGAGTCGGAAGTCAAATTATTTTAATGCAGTTTTGTTCCAAAGATCAAGTGAATTCTAAAAACACGTTTATAATTGAAGATGGGGCAATTTTTGACGAAGATATGGCCATTTATTTCAAGGTAGAGCCTATTTAATGCTTTCCATATATTTTCTATTTATCGAAGAATATCCCTTAATATCTTTCTTAGATGAGTCGGAAGTCAAATTATTTTAATGCAGTTTTGTTCCAAAGATCAAGTGAATTCTAAAAACACCTTTATAATTGAAGTGGGGCAATTTTTGAAGAAGATATGGCTATTTATTTCAAGGTAGACCCTATTTAATGCTTTCCAAATATTTTCTATTTATCGAAGAATATCCCTTAATATCTTTTTTAGATGAGTCGGAAGTCAAATTATTTTAATGCAGTTTTCTTCCAAAGATCGAGTGAATTCTAAAAACACCTTTATAATTAAAATGGGGCAATTTTTGACGAAGATATGGCTATTTATTTCAAGGTAGACCCTATATAATGCTTTCCATATATTTTCTATTTATCGAAGAATATCCCTTAATATCTTTCTTAGATGAGTCGGAAGTCAAATTATTTTAATGCAGTTTTGTTCTAAAGATCGAGCGAATTCTAAAAACACCTTTATAATTGAAATGGGGCAATTTTTGACGAAGATATGGCCATTTATTTCAAGGTAGAGCCTATTTAATGCGTTCCATATATTTTCTGTTAATCAAGAATATCCCTTAATATCTTTCTTAGATGACTCGGAAGTCAAATTATTTTAATGCAGTTTTGTTCCAAAGATTGAGTGAATTCTAAAAACACGTTTATAATTGAAATGGGGCAATTTGAGACAAAGATATGGCCATTTATTTCAAGGTAGACCCTATTTAATGCTTTCCATATATTTTCTATTTATCGAAGAATATCCCTTAATATCTTTCTTAGATGAGTCGGAAGTCAAATTATTTTAATGCAGTTTTGTCCAAAGAATCTAAAAACACCTTTATAATTGAAATGGGGCAATTTTGGACGAAGATATGGCCATTTATTTCAAGGTAGACCCTATTTAATGCTTTCCAAATATTTTCTATTTATCGAAGAATATCCCTTAATATCTTTTTTAGATGAGTCGGAAGTCAAATTATTTTAATGCAGTTTTGTTCCAAAGATCGAGTGAATTCTAAAAACACCGTTATAATTAAAATGGGGCAATTTTTGACGAAGATATGGCTATTTATTTCAAGGTAGACCCTATATAATGCTTTCCATATATTTTCTATTTATCGAAGAATATCCCTTAATATCTTTCTTAGATGAGTCGGAAGTCAAATTATTTTAATGCAGTTTTGTTCCAAAGATCAAGTGAATTCTAAAAACACCTTTATAATTGAAATGGGGCAATTTTTGACGAAGATATGGCCATTTATTTCAAGGTAGACCCTATTTAATGCTTTCCATATATTTTCTATTTATCGAAGAATATCCCTTAATATCTTTCTTAGATGAGTCGGAAGTCAAATTATTTTAATGCAGTTTTGTTCCAAAAATCAAGTGAATTCCAAAAACACCTTTATAATTGAAATGGGGCAATTTTTGACGAAGATATGGCCATTTATTTCAAGGTAGACCCTATTTAATGCTTTCCATATATTTTCTATTTATCGAAGAATATCCCTTAATATCTTTCTTAGATGAGTCGGAAGTCAAATTATTTTAATGCAGTTTTCTTCCAAAGATCGGGTGAATTCTAAGAACACCTTTATAATTGAAATGGGGCAATTTTTGACGAAGATATGGCCATTTATTTCAAGGTAGACCCTATTTAATGCTTTCCATATATTTTCTATTTATCGAAGAATATCCCTTAATATCTTTCTTAGATGAGTCGGAAGTCAAATAATTTTAATGCAGTTTTGTTCCAAAGATCAAGTGAATTCTAAGAACACCTTTATAATTGAAATGGGGCAATTTTTGACGAAGATATGGCCATTTATTTCAAGGTAGACCCTATTTAATGCTTTCCATATATTTTCTATTTATCGAAGAATATCCCTTAATATCTTTCTTAGATGAGTCGGAAGTCAAATTATTTTAATGCAGTTTTCTTCCAAAGATGGGGTGAATTCTAAGAACACCTTTATAATTGAAATGGGGCAATTTTTGACGAAGATATGGCCATTTATTTCAAGGTAGACCCTATTTAATGCTTTCCATATATTTTCTATTTATCGAAGAATATCCCTTAATATCTTTCTTAGATGAGTCGGAAGTCAAATTATTTTAATGCAGTTTTGTTCCAAAGATCAAGTGAATTCTAAAAACACCTTTATAATTGAAATGGGGCAATTTTTGACGAAGATATGGCCATTTATTTCAAGGTAGACCCTATTTAATGCTTTCCATATATTTTCTATTTATCGAAGAATATCCCTTAATATCTTTCTTAGATGAGTCGGAAGTCAAATTATTTTAATGCAGTTTTGTTCCAAAGATCAAGTGAATTCTAAAAACACCTTTATAATTGAAATGGGGCAATTTTTGACGCAGATATGGCCATTTATTTCAAGGTAGACCCTATTTAATGCTTTCCATATATTTTCTATTTATCGAAGAATATCCCTTAATATCTTTCTTAGATGAGTCGGAAGTCAAATTATTTTAATGCAGTTTTGTTCCAAAAATCAAGTGAATTCCAAAAACACCTTTCTAATTGAAGTGGGGCAATTTTTGACGAAGATATGGCTATTTATGTCAAGGTAG
The DNA here is from genome assembly GCF_018153295.1 of Drosophila grimshawi. Taxonomy (NCBI): domain Eukaryota; kingdom Metazoa; phylum Arthropoda; class Insecta; order Diptera; family Drosophilidae; genus Drosophila; species Drosophila grimshawi. The sequence goes on along the minus strand of NW_025063811.1, from coordinate 51,625 downwards.
ACCCTATTTAATGCTTTCCATATATTTACAGATAATCAAAGAATATCCCTTAATATCTTTCTTAGATGAGTCGGAAGTTAAATTATTTTAATGCAGTTTTGTTTCAAAGATTAAGTGAATTCTAAAAACACCTTTATAATTGAAGTGGGGCAATTTTTGACGAAGATATGGCTATTTATTTCAAGGTTGACCCTATTTAATGTTTGGCTTACATTTTCTATTAATCGAAGAATATCCCTTAATATCTTTCTTAGATGAGTCGGAAGTCAAATTATTTTAATGCAGTTTTCTTCCAAAGATCGAGCGAATTCTAAAAACTCCTTTATACTTGAAATGGGGCAATTTTTGATGAAGATATGGACATTTATTTCAAGGTAGACCCTATTTAATGCATTCCATATATTTTCTATTTATCGAAGAATATCCCTTAATATCTTTCTTAGATGAGTCGGAAGTCAAATTATTTTAATGCAGTTTTGTTCCAAAGATCAAGCAAATTCTAAAAACACCTTTATAATTGAAATGGGGCAATTTTTGATGAAGATATGGCCATTTATTTCAAGGTAGACCCTATTTAATGCATTCCATATATTTTCTATTTATCGAAGAATATCCCTTAATATCTTTCTTAGATGAGTCGGAAGTCAAATTATTTTAATGCAGTTTTGTTCCAAAGATTGAGTGAATTTTAAAAACACCTTTATAATTGAAATGGGGCACTTTTCGACGAAGATATGGCCATTTATTTCAAGGTTGACCCTATTTAATGTTTGTCTTATATTTTCTATTAATCGAAGAATATCCCTTAATATCTTTCTTAGATGAGTCGGAAGTCAAATTATTTTAATGCAGTTTTGTTCCAAAGATCGAGCGAATTCTAAAAACACCTTTATAATTGAAATGGGGCAATTTTTGACGAAGATATGGCCATTTATTTCAAGGTTGACCCTATTTAATGTTTGGCTTATATTTTCTATTAATCGAAGAATATCCCTTAATATCTTTCTTAGATGAGTCGGAAGCCAAATTATTTTAATGCAGTTTTGTTCCAAAGATCAAGCAAATTCTAAAAACACCTTTATAATTGAAATGGGGCAATTTTTGATGAAGATATGGACATTTATTTCAAGGTAGACCCTATTTAATGCATTCCATATATTTTCTATTTATCGAAGAATATCCCTTAATATCTTTCTTAGATGAGTCGGAAGTCAAATTATTTTAATGCAGTTTTGTTCCAAAGATTGAGTGAATTTTAAAAACACTTTTATATTTAAAATGGGGCAATTTTCGACGAAGATATGGCCATTTATTTCAAGGTAGACCCTATTTAATGCTTTCCATATATTTTCTATTTATCGAAGAATATCCCTTAATATCTTTCTTAGATGAGTTGGAAGTCAAATTATTTTAAAGCAATTTTGTTCCAAAGATCAAGCAAATTCTAAAAACACCTTTATAATTGAAATGGGGCAATTTTTGTTGAAGATATGGCCATTTACTTCAAGGTAGACCCTATTTAATGCTTTCCATATATTTTCTATTTATCGAAGAATATCCCTTAATATCTTTCTTAGATGAGTCGGAAGTCAAATTATTTTAATGCAGTTTTATTTCAAAGATCGATTGAATTCTAAAAACACCTTTATAATTGAAATGGTGCAATTTTCGACGAAGATATGGCCATTTATTTCAAGGTAGACCCTATTTAATGCTTTCCATATATTTTGTATTTATCGAAGAATATCCCTTAATATCTTTCTTAGATGAGTCGGCAGTCAAATTATTTTAATGCAGTTTTGTTCCAAAGATCGAGCGAATTCTAAAAACACATTTATAATTGACATGGGACAATTTTTGACGAAGATATGGCCATTTATTTCAAGGTAGAGCCTATTTAATGCTTTCCATATATTTTCTATTTATCGAATATCCCTTAATATCTTTCTTAGATGAGTCGGAAGTCAAATTATTTTAATGCAGTTTTCTTCCAAAGATCAAGTGAATTCTAAAAAACACCTTTATAATTGAAATGGGGCAATTTTTGACGAAGATGTGGCTATTTATTTCAAGGTAGACCCTATTTAATGCTTTCCATATATTTTCAATTTATCGAAGAATATCCCTTAATATCTTTCTTAGATGAGTCGGAAGTCAAATTATTTTAATGCAGTTTTGTTTTAAAGATCGAGCGAATTCTAAAAACACCTTTATAATTGAAGTGGGGCAATTTTTGACGAAGATATGGCCATTTATTTCAAGGTAGACCCTATTTAATGCTTTCCATATATTTTCTATTTATCGAAGAATATCCCTTAATATCTTTTTTAGATGAGTCGGAAGTCAAATTATTTTAATGCAGTTTTGTTCCAAAGATCAAGTGAATTCTAAAAACACCTTTATAATTGAAGTGGGGCAATTTTTGAAGAAGATATGGCTATTTATTTCAAGGTAGACCCTATTTAATGCTCTCCAAATATTTTCTATTTATCGAAAAATATCCCTTAATATCTTTTTTAGATGAGTCGGAAGTCAAATTATTTTAATGCAATTTTGTTCTAAAGATCGAGCGAATTCTAAAAACACCTTTATAATTGAGATGGGGCAATTTTTGACTAAGATATGGCTATTTATTTCAAGGTAGACCCTATATAATGCTTTCCATATATTTTCTATTTATCGAAGAATATCCCTTAATATCTTTCTTAGATGAGTCGGAAGTCAAATTATTTTAATGCAGTTTTGTTCTAAAGACCGAGCGAATTCTAAAAACACCTTTATAATTGAAATGGGGCAATTTTTGACGAAGATATGGCCATTTATTTCAAGGTAGACCCTATTTAATGCTTTCCATATATTTTCTATTTATCGAAGAATATCCCTTAATATCTTTCTTAGATGAGTCGGAAGTCAAATTATTTTAATGCAGTTTTGTTCCAAAGATCAAGCAAATTTTTAAAAACATCTTTATAATTGAAATGGGGCAATTTTTGACGAAGATATGGCCATTTATTTCAAGGTAGACCCTATTTAATGCTTTCCATATATTTTCTATTTATCGAAGAATATCCCTTAATATCTTTCTTAGATGAGTCGGAAGTCAAATTATTTTAATGCAGTTTTGTTCCAAAAATCAAGTGAATTTCAAAAACACCTTTATAATTGAAATGGGGCAATTTTTGACGAAGATATGGCCATTTATTTCAAGGTAGACCCTATTTAATGCTTTCCATATATTTTCTATTTATCGAAGAATATCCCTTAATATCTTTCTTAGATGAGTCGGAAGTCAAATTATTTTAATGCAGTTTTCTTTCAGAGATCGAGTGAATTCTAAGAACATCTTTATAATTGAAATGGGGCAATTTTTGACGAAGATATGGCCATTTATTTCAAGGTAGACCCTATTTAATGCTTTCCATATATTTTCTATTTATCGAAGAATATTCCTTAATATCTTTCTTAGATGAGTCGGAAGTCAAAATATTTTAATGCAGTTTTGTTCCAAAGATCAAGTGAATTCTAAAAACACCTTTATAATTGAAATGGGGCAATTTTTGACGCAGATATGGCCATTTATTTCAAGGTAGACCCTATTTAATGCTTGCCATATATTTTCTATTTATCGAAGAATATCCCTTAATATCTTTCTTAGATGAGTCGGAAGTCAAATTATTTTAATGTAGTTTTCTTTCAAAGATCGAGTGAATTCCAAAAACACCTTTATAATTGAAGTGGGGCAATTTTTGACGAAGATATGGCTATTTATTTCAAGGTAGACCCTATATAATGCTTTCCATATATTTTCTATTTATCGAAGAATATCCCTTAATATCTTTCTTAGATGAGTCGGAAGTCAAATTATTTTAATGCAGTTTTGTTCCAAAGATCAAGTGAATTCTAAAAACACCTTTATAATTGAAATGGGGCAATTTTTGACGAAGATATGGATATTTATTTCAAGGTAGACCCTATTTAATGCTTTCCATATATTTTCTATTTATCGAAGAATATCCCTTAATATCTTTCTTAGATGAGTCGGAAGTCAAATTATTTTAATGCAGTTTTGTTCCAAAGATTGAGTGAATTTTAAAAACACTTTTATAATTAAAATGGGGCAATTTTCGACGAAGATATGGCCATTTATTTCAAGGTAGACCCTATTTAATGCTTTCCATATATTTTCTATTTATCGAAGAATATCCCTTAATATCTTTCTTAGATGAGTTGGAAGTCAAATTATTTTAAAGCAATTTTGTTCCAAAGATCAAGCAAATTCTAAAAACACCTTTATAATTGAAATGGGGCAATTTTTGATGAAGATATGGCCATTTATTTCAAGGTAGACCCTATTTAATGCTTTGGCTATATATTTTGTATTTATCGAAGAATATCCCTTAATATCTTTCTTAGATGAGTCGGCAGTCAAATTATTTTAATGCAGTTTTGTTCCAAAGATCGAGCGAATTCTAAAAACACCTTTATAAGTGACATGGGACAATTTTTGACGAAGATATGGCCATTTATTTCAAGGTAGACCCTATTTAATGCTTTCCATATATTTTCTATTTATCGAAGAATATCCCTTAATATCTTTCTTAGATGAGTCGGAAGTCAAATTATTTTAATGCAGTTTTGTTCCAAAGATTGAGTGAATTCTAAAAACACCTTTATAATTGAAATGGGGCAATTTTTGACGAAGATATGGCCATTTATTTCAAGGTAGACCCTATTTAATGCTTTCCATATATTTTCTATTTATCGAAGAATATCCCTTAATATCTTTCTTAGATGAGTCGGAAGTCAAATTATTTTAATGCAGTTTTGTTCCAAAGATCAAGCGAATTCTAAAAACACCTTTATAATTGAAATGGGGCAATTTTTGACGAAGATATGGCCATTTATTTCAAGGGGCTTTTTTTTTTTTTTTTTTTTTAAAAAATTTTTTTTTTTTTTTTTTTTTAATTGTTGGTAAATTTATTTTTTTTTTTTTTTTTTTTTTTAAAAAATTTTTTTTTTATAAAAAACCTTTTTTAATTAAAAAGGGGGAATTTTCGACGAAGATATGGCCATTTATTTCAAGGTAGACCCTATTTAATGCTTTCCATATATTTTCTATTTATCGAAGAATATCCCTTAATATCTTTCTTAGATGAGTCGGAAGTCAAATTATTTTAAAGCAATTTTGTTCCAAAGATCAAGTCAAATTCTAAAAACACCTTTATAATTGAAATGGGGCAATTTTTGACGAAGATATGGCCATTTATTTCAAGGTAGACCCTATTTAATGCTTTCCATATATTTTCTATTTATCGAAGAATATCCCTTAATATCTTTCTTAGATGAGTCGGAAGTCAAATTATTTTAATGCAGTTTTGTTTCAAAGATCGATTGAATTCTAAAAACACCTTTATAATTGAAATGGGGCAATTTTAGACGAAGATATGGCCATTTATTTCAAGGTAGACCCTATTTAATGCTTTCCATATATTTTGTATTTATCGAAAAATATCCCTTAATATCTTTCTTAGATGAGTCGGAAGTCAAATTATTTTAATGCAGTTTTGTTCCAAAGATCGAAGCGAATTCTAAAAAACACCTTTATAAGTGACATGGGACAATTTTTGACGAAGATATGGCCATTTATTTCAAGGTAGACCCTATTTAATGCTTTCCATATATTTTCAATTTATCGAAGAATATCCCTTAATATCTTTCTTAGATGAGTCGGAAGTCAAATTATTTTAATGCAGTTTTGTTTTAAAGATCAAGCGAATTCTAAAAACACCTTTATAATTGAAGTGGGGCAATTTTTGACGAAGATATGGCCATTTATTTCAAGGTAGACCCTATTTAATGCTTTCCATATATTTTCTATTTATCGAAGAATATCCCTTAATATCTTTTTTAGATGAGTCGGAAGTCAAATTATTTTAATGCAGTTTTGTTCCAAAGATCAAGTGAATTCTAAAAACACCTTTATAATTGAAGTGGGGCAATTTTTGAAGAAGATATGGCTATTTATTTCAAGGTAGACCCTATTTAATGCTTTCCAAATATTTTCTATTTATCGAAGAATATCCCTTAATATCTTTTTTAGATGAGTCGGAAGTCAAATTATTTTAAAGCAGTTTTCTTCCAAAGATCGAGTGAATTCTAAAAACACCTTTATAATTGAAATGGGGCAATTTTTGACGAAGATATGGCTATTTATTTCAAGGTAGACCCTATATAATGCTTTCCATATATTTTCTATTTATCGAAGAATATCCCTTAATATCTTTCTTAGATGAGTCGGAAGTCAAATTATTTTAATGCAGTTTTGTTCTAAAGATCGAGTGAATTCTAAAAACACCTTTATAATTGAAATGGGGCAATTTTTGACGAAGATATGGCCATTTATTTCAAGGTAGAGCCTATTTAATGCTTTCCATATATTTTCTATTTATCGAAGAATATCCCTTAATATCTTTCTTAGATGAGTCGGAAGTCAAATTATTTTAATGCAGTTTTGTTCCAAAGATCAAGTGAATTCTAAAAACACCTTTATAATTGAAATGGGGCAATTTTTGACGCAGATATGGCCATTTATTTCAAGGTAGACCCTATTTTAATGCTTTCCATATATTTTCTATTTATCGAAGAATATCCCTTAATATCCTTTCTTAGATGAGTCGGAAGTCAAATTATTTTAATGCAGTTTTGTTCCAAAGATCAAGTGAATTTTAAAAACACCTTTATAATTGAAGTGGGGCAATTTTTGACGAAGATATGGCCATTTATTTCAAGGTAGACCCTATTTAATGCTTTCCATATATTTTCTATTTATCGAAGAATATCCCTTAATATCTTTCTTAGATGAGTCGGAAGTCAAATTATTTTAATGCAGTTTTCTTCCAAAGATCGAGTGAATTCTAAGAACACCTTTATAATTGAAATGGGGCAATTTTTGACGAAGATATGGCCATTTATTTCAAGGTTGACCCTATTTAATGCTTTCCATATATTTTCTATTTATCGAAGAATATCCCTTAATATCTTTCTTAGATGAGTCGGAAGTCAAATTATTTTAATGCAGTTTTGTTCCAAAGATCAAGTGAATTCTAAAAACACCTTTATAATTGAAATGGGGCAATTTTTGACGCAGATATGGCCATTTATTTCAAGGTAGACCCTATTTAATGCTTTCCATATATTTTCTATTTATCGAAGAATATCCCTTAATATCTTTCTTAGATGAGTCGGAAGTCAAATTATTTTAATGTAGTTTTCTTTCAAAGATTGAGTGAATTCCAAAAACACCTTTATAATTGAAGTGGGGCAGATTTTTGACGAAGATATGGCTATTTATTTCAAGGTAGACCCTATATAATGCTTTCCATATATTTTCTATTTATCGAAGAATATCCCTTAATATCTTTCTTAGATGAGTCGGAAGTCAAATTATTTTAATGCAGTTTTGTTCCAAAGATCAAGTGAATTCTAAAAACATCTTTGTAATTGAAATGGGGCAATTTTTGACGAAGATATGGCCATTTATTTCAAGGTTGACCCTATTTAATGCTTTCCATATATTTTCTATTTATCGAAGAATATCCCTTAATATCTTTCTTAGATGAGTCGGAAGTCAAATTATTTTAATGCAGTTTTCTTCCAAAGGATGAGTGAATTCCAAAAACGCCTTTATAATTGAAGTGGGGCAATTTTTGACGAAGATATGGCTATTTATTTCAAGGTAGACCCTATATAATGCTTTCCATATATTTTCTATTTATCGAAGAATATCCCTTAATATCTTTCTTAGATGAGTCGGAAGTCAAATTATTTTAATGCAGTTTTGTTTCAAAGATCAAGTGAATTCTAAAAACACCTTTATAATTGAAGTGGGGCAATTTTTGACGAAGATATGGCTATTTATTTCAAGGTAGACCCTATATAATGCTTTCCATATATTTTCTATTTATCGAAGAATATCCCTTAATATCTTTCTTAGATGAGTCGGAAGTCAAATTATTTTAATGCAGTTTTGTTCCAAAGATCAAGTGAATTCTAAAAACATCTTTGTAATTGAAATGGGGCAATTTTTGACGAAGATATGGCCATTTATTTCAAGGTTGACCCTATTTAATGCTTTCCATATATTTTCTATTTATCGAAGAATATCCCTTAATATCTTTCTTAGATGAGTCGGAAGTCAAATTATTTTAATGCAGTTTTCTTCCAAAGATCGAGTGAATTCTAAAAAACACCTTTATAATTGAAATGGGGCAATTTTTGACGAAGATGTGGCCATTTATTTCAAGGTAGACCCTATTTAATGCTTTCCATATATTTTCAATTTATCGAAGAATATCCCCTAATATCTTTCTTAGATGAGTCGGAAGTCAAATTATTTTAATGCAGTTTTGTTTTAAAGATTAAGCGAATTCTAAAAACACCTTTATAATTGAAGTGGGGCAATTTTTGACGAAGATATGGCCATTTATTTCAAGGTAGACCCTATTTAATGCTTTCCATATATTTTCTATTTATCGAAGAATATCCCTTAATATCTTTCTTAGATGAGTCGGAAGTCAAATTATTTTAATGCAGTTTTGTTCCAAAGATCGAGCGAATTCTAAAAACACCTTTATAATTGAAATGGGGCAATTTTTGACGAAGATATGGCCATTTATTTCAAGGTTGACCCTATTTAATGCTTTCCATATATTTTCTATTTATCGAAGAATATCCCTTAATATCTTTCTTAGATGAGTCGGAAGTCAAATTATTTTAATGCAGTTTTGTTCCAAAGATTGAGTGAATTTTAAAAACACTTTTATATTTAAAATGGGGCAATTTTCGACGAAGATATGGCCATTTATTTCAAGGTAGACCCTATTTAATGCTTTCCATATATTTTCTATTTATCGAAGAATATCCCTTAATATCTTTCTTAGATGAGTTGGAAGTCAAATTATTTTAAAGCAATTTTGTTCCAAAGATCAAGCAAATTCTAAAAACACCTTTATAATTGAAATGGGGCAATTTTTGATGAAGATATGGCCATTTATTTCAAGGTAGACCCTATTTAATGCTTTCCATATATTTTCTATTTATCGAAGAATATCCCTTAATATCTTTCTTAGATGAGTCGGAAGTCAAATTATTTTAATGCAGTTTTGTTTCAAAGATCGATTGAATTCTAAAAACACCTTTATAAATGAAATGGTGCAATTTTAGACGAAGATATGGCCATTTATTTCAAGGTAGACCCTATTTAATGCTTTCCATATATTTTGTATTTATCGAAGAATATCCCTTAATATCTTTCTTAGATGAGTCGGCAGTCAAATTATTTTAATGCAGTTTTGTTCCAAAGATCGAGCGAATTCTAAAAACACATTTATAAGTGACATGGGACAATTTTTGACGAAGATATGGCCATTTATTTCAAGGTAGACCCTATTTAATGCTTTCCATATATTTTCAATTTATCGAAGAATATCCCTTAATATCTTTCTTAGATGAGTCGGAAGTCAAATTATTTTAATGCAGTTTTGTTTTAAAGATTAAGCGAATTCTAAAAACACCTTTATAATTGAAGTGGGGCAATTTTTGACGAAGATATGGCCATTTATTTCAAGGTAGACCCTATTTAATGCTTTCCATATATTTTCTATTTATCGAAGAATATCCCTTAATATCTTTTTTAGATGAGTCGGAAGTCAAATTATTTTAATGCAGTTTTGTTCCAAAGATCAAGTGAATTCTAAAAACACCTTTATAATTGAAGTGGGGCAATTTTTGAAGAAGATATGGCTATTTATTTCAAGGTAGACCCTATTTAATGCTTTCCAAATATTTTCTATTTATCGAAGAATATCCCTTAATATCTTTTTTAGATGAGTCGGAAGTCAAATTATTTTAAAGCAGTTTTCTTCCAAAGATCGAGTGAATTCTAAAAACACCTTTATAATTGAAATGGGGCAATTTTTGACGAAGATATGGCTATTTATTTCAAGGTAGACCCTATATAATGCTTTCCATATATTTTCTATTTATCGAAGAATATCCCTTAATATCTTTCTTAGATGAGTCGGAAGTCAAATTATTTTAATGCAGTTTTGTTCTAAAGATCGAGTGAATTCTAAAAACACCTTTATAATTGAAATGGGGCAATTTTTGACGAAGATATGGCCATTTATTTCAAGGTAGAGCCTATTTAATGCTTTCCATATATTTTCTATTTATCGAAGAATATCCCTTAATATCTTTCTTAGATGAGTCGGAAGTCAAATTATTTTAATGCAGTTTTGTTCCAAAGATCAAGTGAATTCTAAAAACACCTTTATAATTGAAATGGGGCAATTTTTGACGCAGATATGGCCATTTATTTCAAGGTAGACCCTATTTAATGCTTTCCATATATTTTCTATTTATCGAAGAATATCCCTTAATATCTTTCTTAGATGAGTCGGAAGTCAAATTAAATTAATGCATTTTTCTTCCAAAGATCGAGTGAATTCTAAAAACACCTTTATAATTAAAATGGGACAATTTTTGACGAAGATATGGCCATTTATTTCAAGGTAGACACTATTTAATGCTTTCCATATATTTTCTATTTATCGAAGAATATCCCTTAATATCTTTCTTAGATGAGTCGGAAGTCAAAGTATTTTCATGCAGTTTTCTTCCAGAGATCGAGTGAATTCTAAGAACACCTTTATAATTGAAATGGGGCAATTTTTGACGAAGATATGGCCATTTATTTCAAGGTAGACCCTATTTAATGCTTTCCATATATTTTCTATTTATCGAAGAATATCCCTTAATATCTTTCTTAGATGAGTCGGAAGTCAAATTATTTTAATGCAGTTTTGTTCCACAGACCGGGCGAATTCTAAAAACACCTTTATAATTGAAATGGGGCAATTTTTGACGCAGATATGGCCATTTATTTCAAGGTAGACCCTATTTAATGCTTTCCATATATTTTCTATTTATCGAAGAATATCCCTTAATATCTTTTTTAGATGAGTCGGAAGTCAAATTATTTTAATGTAGTTTTCTTTCAAAGATTGAGTGAATTCCAAAAACACCTTTATAATTGAAGTGGGGCAGATTTTGACGAAGATATGGCTATTTATTTCAAGGTAGACCCTATATAATGCTTTCCATATATTTTCTATTTATCGAAGAATATCCCTTAATATCTTTCTTAGATGAGTCGGAAGTCAAATTATTTTAATGCAGTTTTGTTCCAAAGATCAAGTGAATTCTAAAAACATCTTTGTAATTGAAATGGGGCAATTTTTGACGAAGATATGGCCATTTATTTCAAGGTTGACCCTATTTAATGCTTTCCATATATTTTCTATTTATCGAAGAATATCCCTTAATATCTTTCTTAGATGAGTCGGAAGTCAAATTATTTTAATGCAGTTTTCTTCCAAAGGATGAGTGAATTCCAAAAAACACCTTTATAATTGAAGTGGGGCAATTTTTGACGAAGATATGGCTATTTATTTCAAGGTAGACCCTATATAATGCTTTCCATATATTTTCTATTTATCGAAGAATATCCCTTAATATCTTTTTTAGATGAGTCGGAAGTCAAATTATTTTAATGCAGTTTTGTTCCAAAGATTAAGCGAATTCTAAAAACACCTTTATAATTGAAGTGGGGCAATTTTTGACGAAGATATGGCTATTTATTTCAAGGTAGACCCTATATAATGCTTTCCATATATTTTCTATTTATCGAAGAATATCCCTTAATATCTTTCTTAGATGAGTCGGAAGTCAAATTATTTTAATGCAGTTTTGTTCCAAAGATCAAGTGAATTCTAAAAACATCTTTGTAATTGAAATGGGGCAATTTTTGACGAAGATATGGCCATTTATTTCAAGGTTGACCCTATTTAATGCTTTCCATATATTTTCTATTTATCGAAGAATATCCCTTAATATCTTTCTTAGATGAGTCGGAAGTCAAATTATTTTAATGCAGTTTTCTTCCAAAGGATGAGTGAATTCCAAAAACGCCTTTATAATTGAAGTGGGGCAATTTTTGACGAAGATATGGCTATTTATTTCAAGGTAGACCCTATATAATGCTTTCCATATATTTTCTATTTATCGAAGAATATCCCTTAATATCTTTCTTAGATGAGTCGGAAGTCAAATTATTTTAATGCAGTTTTGTTCCAAAGATTAAGTGAATTCTAAAAACACCTTTATAATTGAAGTGGGGCAATTTTTGACGAAGATATGGCCATTTATTTCAAGGTAGACCCTATTTAATGCTTTCCATATATTTTCTATTTATCGAATATCCCTTAATATCTTTCTTAGATGAGTCGGAAGTCAAATTATTTTAATGCAGTTTTGTTCCAAAGATCAAGCGAATCCTAAAAACACCCTTATAATTGAAATTGGGCAATTTTAGATAAAGATATGGCCATTTATTTCAAGGTAGACCCTATTTAATGCTTTCCATATATTTTCTATTTATCGAAGAATATCCCTTAATATCTTTCTTAGATGAGTCGGAAGTCAAATTATTTTAATGCAGTTTTGTTTCAAAGATCGAGTGAATTCTAAAAACACCTTTATAATTGAAATGGGGCAATTTTTGACGAAGATATGGCCATTTATTTCAAGGTAGACACTATTTAATGCTTTCCATATATTTTCTATTTATCGAAGAATATCCCTTAATATCTTTCTTAGATGAGTCGGAAGTCAAATTATTTTAATGCAGTTTGTTTTCAAAGATCATGTGAATTATAAAAACACCTTTATAATTGAAATGGGGCAATTTTTGACGAATATATGGCCATTTATTTCAAGGTAGACCCTATTTAATGCTTTCCATATATTTTCTATTTATCGAAGAATATCCCTTAATATCTTTCTTAGATGAGTCGGAAGTCAAATTATTTTAATGCAGTTTTGTTCCAAAGATTGAGTGAATTCTAAAAACACCTTTATAATTGAAATGGGGCAATTTTTGACGAAGATATGGCCATTTATTTCAAGGTAGACCCTATTTAATGCTTTCCATATATTTTCTATTTATCGAAGAATATCCCTTAATATCTTTCTTAGATGAGTCGGAAGTCAAATTATTTTAATGCAGTTTTCTTCCAAAGATCGAGTGAATTCTAAAAACACCTTTATAATTGAAATGGGGCAATTTTTGACGAAGATATGGCCATTTATTTCAAGGTAGACCCTATTTAATGCTTTCCATATATTTTCTGTTGATCAAAGAATATCCCTTAATATCTTTCTTAGATGAGTCGGAAGTCAAATTATTTTAATGCAGTTTTGTTCCAAAGATTAAGTGAATTCTAAAAACACCTTTATAATTGAAATGGGGCAATTTTTGACGAAGATATGGCTATTTATTTCAAGGTAGACCCTATATAATGCTTTCCATATATTTTCTGTTGATCAAAGAATATCCCTTAATATCTTTCTTAGATGAGTCGGAAGTCAAATTATTTTAATGCAGTTTTCTTTCAAAGATTGAGTGAATTCCAAAAACACCATTATAATTGAAGTGGGGCAATTTTTGACGAAGATATGGCCATTTATTTCAAGGTAGACCCTATATAATGCTTTCCATATATTTTCTATTTATCGAAGAATATCCCTTAATATCTTTCTTAGATGAGTCGGAAGTCAAATTATTTTAATGCAGTTTTGTTCCAAAGATCAAGTGAATTCTAAAAACACCTTTATAATTGAAATGGGGCAATTTTTGACGAAGATATGGCCATTTATTTCAAGGTAGACCCTATTTAATGCTTTCCATATATTTTCTATTTATCGAAGAATATCCCTTAATATCTTTCTTAGATGAGTCGGAAGTCAAATTATTTTAATGCAGTTTTGTTCCAAAGATCAAGTGAATTCTAAAAACACCTTTATAATTGAAGTGGGGCAATTTTTGACGAAGATATGGCCATTTATTTCAAGGTAGACCCTATTTAATGCTTTCCATATATTTTCTATTTATCGAAGAATATCCCTTAATATCTTTCTTAGATGAGTCGGAAGTCAAATTATTTTAATGCAGTTTTGTTCCAAAGATCGAGTGAATTCTAAAAAACACCTTTATAATTGAAGTGGGGCAATTTTTGACGAAGATATGGCCATTTATTTCAAGGTAGACCCTATTTAATGCTTTCCATATATTTTCTATTTATCGAAGAATATCCCTTAATATCTTTCTTAGATGAGTCGGAAGTCAAATTATTTTAATGCAGTTTTGTTCCAAAGATCAAGCGAATCCTAAAAACACCTTTATAATTGAAATGGGGCAATTTTTGACGAAGATATGGCCATTTATTTCAAGGTAGACCCTATTTAATGCTTTCCATATATTTTCTATTTATCGAAGAATATCCCTTAATATCTTTCTTAGATGAGTCGGAAGTCAAATTATTTTAATGCAGTTTTGTTCCAAAGATCGAGCGAATTCTAAAAACACCTTTATAATTGAAATGGGGCAATTTTTGACGAAGATATGGCCATTTATTTCAAGGTAGACCCTATTTAATGCTTGCCTTATATTTTCTATTAATCGAAGAATATCCCTTAATATCTTTCTTAGATGAGTCGGAAGTCAAATTATTTTAATGCAGTTTTGTTCCAAAGATCAAGCGAATTCTAAAAACACCTTTATAATTGAAATGGGGCAATTTTTGACGAAGATATGGCCATTTATTTCAAGGTAGACCCTATTTAATGCTTTCCATATATTTTCTATTTATCGAAGAATATCCCTTAATATCTTTCTTAGATGAGTCGGAAGTCAAATTATTTTAATGCAGTTTTGTTCCAAAGATCGAGCGAATTCTAAAAACACCTTTATAATTGAAATGGGGCAATTTTTGACGAAGATATGGCCATTTATTTCAAGGTAGACCCTATTTAATGCTTTCCATATATTTTCTATTTATCGAAGAATATCCCTTAATATCTTTCTTAGATGAGTCGGAAGTCAAATTATTTTAATGCAGTTTTGTTCCAAAGATCGAGCGAATTCTAAAAACACCTTTATAATTGAAATGGGGCAATTTTTGACGAAGATATGGCCATTTATTTCAAGGTAGACCCTATTTAATGCTTTCCATATATTTTCTATTTATCGAATATCCCTTAATATCTTTCTTAGATGAGTCGGAAGTCAAATTATTTTAATGCAGTTTTGTTCCAAAGATCGAGCGAATTCTAAAAACACCTTTATAATTGAAATGGGGCAATTTTTGACGAAGATATGGCCATTTATTTCAAGGTAGACCCTATGTAATGCTTTCCATATATTTTCTATTTATCGAATATCCCTTAATATCTTTCTTAGATGAGTCGGAAGTCAAATTATTTTAATGCAGTTTTCTTCCAAAGATCGAGTAAATTCTAAAAACACCTTTATAATTGAAATGGGGCAATTTTTGACGAAGATGTGGCCATTTATTTCAAGGTAGACCCTATTTAATGCTTTCCATATATTTTCTATTTATCGAAGAATATCCCTTAATATCTTTTTTAGATGAGTCGGAAGTCAAATTATTTTAATGCAGTTTTGTTTTAAAGATTAAGCGAATTCTAAAAACACCTTTATAATTGAAGTGGGGCAATTTTTGGACGAAGATATGGCCATTTATTTCAAGGTAGACCCTATTTAATGCTTTCCATATATTTTCTATTTATCGAAGAATATCCCTTAATATCTTTTTTAGATGAGTCGGAAGTCAAATTATTTTAATGCAGTTTTGTTTCAAAGATCAAGCGAATTCTAAAAACACCTTTATAATTGAAATGGGGCAATTTTAGACGAAGATATGGCCATTTATTTCAAGGTAGACCCTATTTAATGCTTTCCAAATATCTTCTATTTATCGAAGAATATCCCTTAATATCTTTTTTAGATGAGTCGGAAGTCAAATTATTTTAATGCAGTTTTCTTCCAAAGATCGAGTGAATTCTAAAAACACCTTTATAATTGAAATAGGGCAATTTTTGACGAAGATATGGCCATTTATTCAAGGTAGACCCCTATTTAATGCTTTCCGTATATTTTTCCATTTTATCGAAGAATATCCCTTAATATCTTTCTTAGATGAGTCGGAAGTCAAATTATTTTAATGCAGTTTTGTTCTAAAGATCGAGCGAATTCTAAAAACACCTTTATAATTGAAATGGGGCAATTTTTGACGAAGATATGGCCATTTATTTCAAGGTAGAGCCTATTTAATGCTTTCCATATATTTTCTATTTATCGAAGAATATCCCTTAATATCTTTCTTAGATGAGTCGGAAGTCAAATTATTTTAATGCAGTTTTGTTCCAAAGATCAAGTGATTTCCAAAAACACCTTTATAATTGAAATGGGGCAGTTTTTGACGAAGATATGGCCATTTATTTCAAGGTAGACCCTATTTAATGCTTTCCATATATTTTCTATTTATCGAAGAATATCCCTTAATATCTTTCTTAGATGAGTCGGAAGTCAAATTATTTTAATGCAGTTTTGTTCCAAAGATCAAGTGAATTCTAAAAACACCTTTATAATTGAAATGGGGCAGTTTTTGACGAAGATATGGCCATTTATTTCAAGGTAGACCCTATTTAATGCTTTCCATATATTTTCTATTTATCGAAGAATATCCCTTAATATCTTTCTTAGATGAGTCGGAAGTCAAATTATTTTAATGCAGTTTTGTTTCAAAGATTAAGCGAATTCTAAAAACACCTTTATAATTGAATTGGGGCAATTTTTGACGAAGATATGGCCATTTATTTCAAGGTAGACCCTATTTAATGCTTTCCATATATTTTCTATTTATCGAATATCCCTTAATATCTTTCTTAGATGAGTCGGAAGTCAAATTATTTTAATGCAGTTTTCTTCCAAAGATCGAGTGAATTCTAAAAAACACCTTTATAATTGAAATGGGGCAATTTTTGACGAAGATGTGGCCATTTATTTCAAGGTAGACCCTATTTAATGCTTTCCATATATTTTCAATTTATCGAAGAATATCCCTTAATATCTTTCTTAGATGAGTCGGAAGTCAAATTATTTTAATGCAGTTTTGTTTTAAAGATTAAGCGAATTCTAAAAACACCTTTATAATTGAAGTGGGGCAATTTTTGACGAAGATATGGCCATTTATTTCAAGGTAGACCCTATTTAATGCTTTCCATATATTTTCTATTTATCGAAGAATATCCCTTAATATCTTTTTTAGATGAGTCGGAAGTCAAATTATTTTAATGCAGTTTTCTTCCAAAGATTGAGTGAATTCTAAAAACACCTTTATAATTGAAATGGGGCAATTTTTGACGAAGATATGGCCATTTATTTCAAGGTAGACCCTATATAATGCTTTCCATATATTTTCTATTTATCGAAGAATATCCCTTAATATCTTTCTTAGATGAGTCAGAAGTCAAATTATTTTAATGCAGTTTTCTTTCCAAAGGTCGAGTGAATTCTAAGAACACCTTTATAATTGAAATGGGGCAATTTTTGACGAAGATATGGCCATTTATTTCAAGGTAGAGCCTATTTAATGCTTTCCATATATTTTCTATTTATCGAAGAATATCCCTTAATATCTTTCTTAGATGAGTCGGAAGTCAAATTATTTTAATGCAGTTTTGTTTCAAGGATTAAGTGAATTCTAAAAACACCTTTATAATTGAAGTGGGGCAATTTTTGACGAAGATATGGCTATTTATTTCAAGGTTGACCCTATTTAATGTTTGGCTTACATTTTCTATTAATCGAAGAATATCCCTTAATATCTTTCTTAGATGAGTCGGAAGTCAAATTATTTTAATGCAGTTTTGTTCCAAAGATCGAGTGAATTCTTAAAATTTCCTTATACTTGAAATGCGGCAATTTTTGACGAAGATATGGCCATTTATTTCAAGGTAGAGCCTATTTAATGCATTCCATATATTTTCTATTTATCGAAGAATATCCCTTAATATCTTTCTTGGATGAGTCGGAAGTCAAATTATTTTAATGCAGTTTTGTTCCAAAGATCAAGCAAATTCTAAAAACACCTTTATAATTGAAATGGGGCAATTTTTGATGAAGATATGGCCATTTATTTCAAGGTAGAGCCTATTTAATGCATTCCATATATTTTCTATTTATCGAAGAATATCCCTTAATATCTTTCTTAGATGAGTCGGCAGTCAAATTATTTTAATGCAGTTTTGTTCCAAAGATTAAGTGAATTTTAAAAACACCTTTATAATTGAAATGGGGCACTTTTCGACGAAGATATGGCCATTTATTTCAAGGTTGACCCTATTTAATGTTTGGCTTATATTTTCTATTAATCGAAGAATATCCCTTAATATCTTTCTTAGATGAGTCGGAAGTCAAATTATTTTAATGCAGTTTTGTTTCAAAGATCGAGCGAATTCTAAAAACACCTTTATAATTGAAATGGGGCAATTTTTGACGAAGATATATCCATTTATTTCAAGGTTGACCCTATTTAATGTTTGGCATATATTTTCTATTAATCGAAGAATATCCCTTAATATCTTTCTTAGATGAGTCGGAAGCCAAATTATTTTAATGCAGTTTTGTTCCAAAGATCAAGCAAATTCTAAAAACACCTTTATAATTGAAATGGGGCAATTTTTGATGAAGATATGGCCATTTATTTCAAGGTAGACCCTATTTAATGCATTCCATATATTTTCTATTTATCGAAGAATATCCCTTAATATCTTTCTTAGATGAGTCGGAAGTCAAGTTATTTTAATGCAGTTTTGTTCCAAAGATTAAGTGAATTTTAAAAACACTTTTATAATTAAAATGGGGCAATTTTCGACGAAGATATGGCCATTTATTTCAAGGTAGACCCTATTTAATGCTTTCCATATATTTTCTATTTATCGAAGAATATCCCTTAATATCTTTCTTAGATGAGTTGGAAGTTAAATTATTTTAATGCAATTTTGTTCCAAAGATCAAGCAAATTCTAAAAACACCTTTATAATTGAAATGGGGCAATTTTTGATGAAGATATGGCCATTTATTTCAAGGTAGACCCTATTTAATGCTTTCCATATATTTTCTATTTATCGAAGAATATCCCTTAATATCTTTCTTAGATGAGTCGGAAGTCAAATTATTTTAATGCAGTTTTGTTCCAAAGATCGAGCGAATTCTAAAAACGCATTTATAATTGACATGGGACAATTTTTGACGAAGATATGGCCATTTATTTCAAGGTAGACCCTATGTAATGCTTTCCATATATTTTCTATTTATCGAATATCCCTTAATATCTTTCTTAGATGAGTCGGAAGTCAAATTATTTTAATGCAGTTTTCTTCCAAAGATCGAGTAAATTCTAAAAAACACCTTTATAATTGAAATGGGGCAATTTTTGACGAAGATGTGGCCATTTATTTCAAGGTAGACCCTATTTAATGCTTTCCATATATTTTCAATTTATCGAAGAATATCCCTTAATATCTTTCTTAGATGAGTCGGAAGTCAAATTATTTTAATGCAGTTTTGTTTTAAAGATTAAGCGAATTCTAAAATCACCTTTATAATTGAAGTGGGGCAATTTTTGACGAAGATATGGCCATTTATTTCAAGGTAGACCCTATTTAATGCTTTCCATATATTTTCTATTTATCGAAGAATATCCCTTAATATCTTTTTTAGATGAGTCGGAAGTCAAATTATTTTAATGCAGTTTTGTTTCAAAGATCAAGCGAATTCTAAAAACACCTTTATAAGTGAAATGGGGCAATTTTAGACGAAGATATGGCCATTTATTTCAAGGTAGACCCTATTTAATGCTCTCCAAATATTTTCTATTTATCGAAGAATATCCCTTAATATCTTTTTTAGATGAGTCGGAAGTCAAATTATTTTAATGCAGTTTTCTTCCAAAGATCGAGTGAATTCTAAAAACACCTTTATAATTGAAATGGGGCAATTTTTGACGAAGATATGGCTATTTATTTCAAGGTAGACCCTATATAATGCTTTCCATATATTTTCTATTTATCGAAGAATATCCCTTAATATCTTTCTTAGATGAGTCGGAAGTCAAATTATTTTAATGCAGTTTTGTTCCAAAGATCGAGCGAATTCTAAAAACACCTTTATAATTGAAATGGGGCAATTTTTGACGAAGATATGGCCATTTATTTCAAGGTAGAGCCTATTTAATGCTTTCCATATATTTTCTATTTATCGAAGAATATCCCTTAATATCTTTTTTAGATGAGTCGGAAGTCAAATTATTTTAATGCAGTTTTGTTCCAAAGATCAAGTGATTTCCAAAAACACCTTTATAATTGAAGTGGGGCAATTTTTGACGAAGATATGGCTATTTATGTCAAGGTAGACCCTATATAATGCTTTCCATATATTTTCTATTTATCGAAGAATATCCCTTAATATCTTTTTTAGATGAGTCGAAAGTCAAATTATTTTAATGCAGTTTTGTTCCAAAGATCGAGTGAATTCTAAAAACACCTTTATAATTGAAATGGGGCAGTTTTTGACGAAGATATGGCCATTTATTTCAAGGTAGACCCTATTTAATGCTTTCCATATATTTTCTATTTATCGAAGAATATCCCTTAATATCTTTCTTAGATGAGTCGGAAGTCAAATTATTTTAATGCAGTTTTGTTTCAAAGATTAAGCGAATTCTAAAAACACCTTTATAATTGAATTGGGGCAATTTTTGACGAAGATATGGCCATTTATTTCAAGGTAGACCCTATTTAATGCTTTCCATATATTTTCTATTTATCGAATATCCCTTAATATCTTTCTTAGATGAGTCGGAAGTCAAATTATTTTAATGCAGTTTTCTTCCAAAGATCGAGTGAATTCTAAAAAACACCTTTATAATTGAAATGGGGCAATTTTTGACGAAGATGTGGCCATTTATTTCAAGGTAGACCCTATTTAATGCTTTCCATATATTTTCAATTTATCGAAGAATATCCCTTAATATCTTTCTTAGATGAGTCGGAAGTCAAATTATTTTAATGCAGTTTTGTTTTAAAGATTAAGCGAATTCTAAAAACACCTTTATAATTGAAGTGGGGCAATTTTTGACGAAGATATGGCCATTTATTTCAAGGTAGACCCTATTTAATGCTTTCCATATATTTTCTATTTATCGAAGAATATCCCTTAATATCTTTTTTAGATGAGTCGGAAGTCAAATTATTTTAATGCAGTTTTCTTCCAAAGATTGAGTGAATTCTAAAAACACCTTTATAATTGAAATGGGGCAATTTTTGACGAAGATATGGCCATTTATTTCAAGGTAGACCCTATATAATGCTTTCCATATATTTTCTATTTATCGAAGAATATCCCTTAATATCTTTCTTAGATGAGTCAGAAGTCAAATTATTTTAATGCAGTTTTCTTCCAAAGGTCGAGTGAATTCTAAGAACACCTTTATAATTGAAATGGGGCAATTTTTGACGAAGATATGGCCATTTATTTCAAGGTAGAGCCTATTTAATGCTTTCCATATATTTTCTATTTATCGAAGAATATCCCTTAATATCTTTCTTAGATGAGTCGGAAGTCAAATTATTTTAATGCAGTTTTGTTTCAAAGATTAAGTGAATTCTAAAAACACCTTTATAATTGAAGTGGGGCAATTTTTGACGAAGATATGGCTATTTATTTCAAGGTTGACCCTATTTAATGTTTGGCTTACATTTTCTATTAATCGAAGAATATCCCTTAATATCTTTCTTAGATGAGTCGGAAGTCAAATTATTTTAATGCAGTTTTGTTCCAAGGATCGAGTGAATTCTTAAAATTTCCTTATACTTGAAATGCGGCAATTTTTGACGAAGATATGGCCATTTATTTCAAGGTAGAGCCTATTTAATGCATTCCATATATTTTCTATTTATCGAAGAATATCCCTTAATATCTTTCTTGGATGAGTCGGAAGTCAAATTATTTTAATGCAGTTTTGTTCCAAAGATCAAGCAAATTCTAAAAACACCTTTATAATTGAAATGGGGCAATTTTTGATGAAGATATGGCCATTTATTTCAAGGTAGAGCCTATTTAATGCATTCCATATATTTTCTATTTATCGAAGAATATCCCTTAATATCTTTCTTAGATGAGTCGGCAGTCAAATTATTTTAATGCAGTTTTGTTCCAAAGATTGAGTGAATTTTAAAAACACCTTTATAATTGAAATGGGGCACTTTTCGACGAAGATATGGCCATTTATTTCAAGGTTGACCCTATTTAATGTTTGGCTTATATTTTCTATTAATCGAAGAATATCCCTTAATATCTTTCTTAGATGAGTCGGAAGTCAAATTATTTTAATGCAGTTTTGTTTCAAAGATCGAGCGAATTCTAAAAACACCTTTATAATTGAAATGGGGCAATTTTTGTTGAAGATATGGCCATTTACTTCAAGGTAGACCCTATTTAATGCTTTCCATATATTTTCTATTTATCGAAGAATATCCCTTAATATCTTTCTTAGATGAGTCGGAAGCCAAATTATTTTAATGCAGTTTTGTTCCAAAGATCAAGCAAATTCTAAAAACACCTTTATAATTGAAATGGGGCAATTTTTGATGAAGATATGGCCATTTATTTCAAGGTTGACCCTATTTAATGTTTGGCTTATATTTTCTATTTATCGAAGAATATCCCTTAATATCTTTCTTAGATGAGTCGGAAGTCAAGTTATTTTAATGCAGTTTTGTTCCAAAGATTGAGTGAATTTTAAAAACACTTTTATAATTAAAATGGGGCAATTTTCGACGAAGATATGGCCATTTATTTCAAGGTAGACCCTATTTAATGCTTTCCATATATTTTCTATTTATCGAAGAATATCCCTTAATATCTTTCTTAGATGAGTTGGAAGTTAAATTATTTTAATGCAATTTTGTTCCAAAGATCAAGCAAATTCTAAAAACACCTTTATAATTGAAATGGGGCAATTTTTAATGAAGATATGGCCATTTATTTCAAGGTAGACCCTATTTAATGCTTTCCATATATTTTCTATTTATCGAAGAATATCCCTTAATATCTTTTTTAGATGAGTCGGAAGTCAAATTATTTTAATGCAGTTTTGTTCCAAAGATCAAGCGAATTCTAAAAACATCTTTATAATTGAAATGGGGCAATTTTTGACAAAGATATGGCCATTTATTTCAAGGTAGACCCTATTTAATGCATTCCATATATTTTCTATTTATCGAAGAATATCCCTTAATATCTTTTTTAGATGAGTCGGAAGTCAAATTATTTTAATGCAGTTTTGTTTCAAAGATTAAGCGAATTCTAAAAAACACCTTTATAATTGAAATGGGGCAATTTTTGACGAAGATGTGGCCATTTATTTCAAGGTAGACCCTATTTAATGCTTTCCATATATTTTCAATTTATCGAAGAATATCCCTTAATATCTTTCTTAGATGAGTCGGAAGTCAAATTATTTTAATGCAGTTTTGTTTTAAAGATTAAGCGAATTCTAAAAACACCTTTATAATTGAAGTGGGGCAATTTTTGACGAAGATATGGCCATTTATTTCAAGGTAGACCCTATTTAATGCTTTCCATATATTTTCTATTTATCGAAGAATATCCCTTAATATCTTTTTTGAATGAGTCGGAAGTCAAATTATTTTAATGCAGTTTTGTTCCAAAGATCAAGCGAATTCTAAAAACACCTTTATAATTGAAATGGGGCAATTTTAGACGAAGATATGGCCATTTATTTCAAGGTAGACCCTATTTAATGCTTTCCAAATATCTTCTATTTATCGAAGAATATCCCTTAATATCTTTTTTAGATGAGTCGGAAGTCAAATTATTTTAATGCAGTTTTCTTCCAAAGATCGAGTGAATTCTAAAAACACCTTTATAATTGAAATAGGGCAATTTTTGACGAAGATATGGCTATTTATTTCAAGGTAGACCCTATATAATGCTTTCCATATATTTTCTATTTATCGAAGAATATCCCTTAATATCTTTCTTAGATGAGTCGGAAGTCAAATTATTTTAATGCAGTTTTGTTCTAAAGATCGAGCGAATTCTAAAAACACCTTTATAATTGAAATGGGGCAATTTTTGACGAAGATATGGCCATTTATTTCAAGGTAGAGCCTATTTAATGCTTTCCATATATTTTCTATTTATCGAAGAATATCCCTTAATATCTTTCTTAGATGAGTCGGAAGTCAAATTATTTTAATGCAGTTTGTTTTCAAAGATCATGTGAATTATAAAAACACCTTTATAATTGAAATGGGGCAATTTTTGACGAAGATATGGCCATTTATTTCAAGGTAGACCCTATTTAATGCTTTCCATATATTTTCTATTTATCGAAGAATATCCCTTAATATCTTTCTTAGATGAGTCGGAAGTCAAATTATTTTAATGCAGTTTTGTTCCAAAGATCAAGTAAATTCTAAAAACACCTTTATAATTGAAATGGGGCAATTTTTGACGCAGATATGGCCATTTATTTCAAGGTAGACCCTATTTAATGCTTTCCATATATTTTCTATTTATCGAAGAATATCCCTTAATATCTTTCTTAGATGAGTCGGAAGTCAAATTATTTTAAAGCAGTTTTGTTCCAAAAATCAAGTGAATTCCAAAAACACCTTTATAATTAAAATGGGGCAATTTTTGACGAAGATATGGCCATTTATTTCAAGGTAGACCCTATTTAATGCTTTCCATATATTTTCTATTTATCGAAGAATATCCCTTAATATCTTTCTTAGATGAGTCGGAAGTCAAATTATTTTAATGCAGTTTGTTTTCAAAGATCAAGTGAATTCTTTATAATTGAAATGGGGCAATTTTTGACGAAGATATGGCCATTTATTTCAAGGTAGACCCTATTTAATGCTTTCCATATATTTTCTATTTATCGAAGAATATCCCTTAATATCTTTCTTAGATGAGTCGGAAGTCAAATTATTTTAATGCAGTTTTGTTCCAAAGATCAAGTAAATTCTAAAAACACCTTTATAATTGAAATGGGGCAATTTTTGACGCAGATATGGCCATTTATTTCAAGGTAGACCCTATTTAATGCTTTCCATATATTTTCTATTTATCGAAGAATATCCCTTAATATCTTTCTTAGATGAGTCGGAAGTCAAATTATTTTAAAGCAGTTTTGTTCCAAAAATCAAGTGAATTCCAAAAACACCTTTATAATTAAAATGGGGCAATTTTTGACGAAGATATGGCCATTTATTTCAAGGTAGACCCTATTTAATGCTTTCCATATATTTTCTATTTATCGAAGAATATCCCTTAATATCTTTCTTAGATGAGTCGGAAGTCAAATTATTTTAATGCAGTTTGCTTCCAAAGATTGAGTGAATTCTAAGAACACCTTTATAATTGAAATGGGGCAATTTTTGACGAAGATATGGCCATTTATTTCAAGGTAGACCCTATTTAATGCGTTCCATATATTTTCTATTTATCGAGAATATCCCTTAATATCTTTCGTAGATGAGTCGTAAGTCAAATTATTTTAATGCAGTTTTGTTCCAAAGATTAAGTGAATTCTAAGAACACCTTTATAATTGAAGTGGGGTAATTTTTGACGAAGATATGGCTATTTATTTCAAGGTAGACCCTATTTAATGCTTTCCATATATTTTCTATTAATCGAAGAATATCCCTTAATATCTTTTTTAGATGAGTCGAAAGTCAAATTATTTTAATGCAGTTTTGTTTCAAAGATTAAGCGAATTCTAAAAAACACCTTTATAATTGAAGTGGGGCAATTTTTGACGAAGATATGGCCATTTATTTCAAGGTAGACCCTATTTAATGCTTTCCATATAATTTCTATTTATCGAATATCCCTTAATATCTTTCTTAGATGAGTCGGAAGTCAAATTATTTTAATGCAGTTTTGTTCCAAAGATCGAGTGAATTCTAAAAACACCTTTATAATTGAAATGGGGCAATTTTTGACGAAGATATGGCCATTTATTTCAAGGTTGACCCTATTTAATGCTTTCCATATATTTTCTATTTATCGAAGAATATCCCTTAATATCTTTCTTAGATGAGTCGGAAGTCAAATTATTTTAATGCAGTTTTCTTCCAAAGATTGAGTGAATTCCAAAAACACCTTTATAATTGAAATGGGGCAATTTTTGACGAAGATATGGCCATTTATTTCAAGGTAGACCCTATTTAATGCTTTCCATATATTTTCTATTTATCGAAGAATATCCCTTAATATCTTTCTTAGATGAGTCGGAAGTCAAATTATTTTAATGCAGTTTTGTTCCAAAGATCAAGTGAATTCTAAAAACACCTTTATAATTGAAATGGGGCAATTTTTGACGAAGATATGGCCATTTATTTCAAGGTTGACCCTATTTAATGCTTTCCATATATTTTCTATTTATCGAAGAATATCCCTTAATATCTTTCTTAGGTGAGTCGGAAGTCAAATTATTTTAATGCAGTTTTGTTCCAAAGATCGAGTGAATTCTAAAAACACCTTTATAATTGAAATGGGGCAGTTTTTGACGAAGATATGGCCATTTATTTCAAGGTAGACCCTATTTAATGCTTTCCATATATTTTCTATTTATCGAAGAATATCCCTTAATATCTTTCTTAGATGAGTCGGTAGTCAAATTATTTTAATGCAGTTTTGTTTCAAAGATTACGCGAATTCTAAAAACACGTTTATAATGAATTGGGGTAATTTTGACGAAGATATCGCCCATTTATTTCAAGGTAGACCCTATTTAATGCTCTCCATATATTTTCTATTTATCGAATATCCCTAAATATCTTTCTTAGATGAGTCGGAAGTCAAATTATTTTAATGCAGTTTTCTTCCAAAGATCGAGTGAATTCTAAAAAACACCTTTATAATTGAAATGGGGCAATTTTTGACGAAGATGTGGCCATTTATTTCAAGGTAGACCCTATTTAATGCTTTCCATATATTTTCAATTTATCGAAGAATATCCCTTAATATCTTTCTTAGATGAGTCGGAAGTCAAATTATTTTAATGCAGTTTTGTTTTAAAGATTAAGCGAATTCTAAAAACACCTTTACAATTGAAGTGGGGCAATTTTTGACGAAGATATGGCCATTTATTTCAAGGTAGACCCTATTTAATGCTTTCCATATATTTTCTATTTATCGAAGAATATCCCTTAATATCTTTTTTAGATGAGTCGGAAGTCAAATTATTTTAATGCAGTTTTCTTCCAAAGATCGAGTGAATTCTAAAAACACCTTTATAATTGAAATGGGGCAATTTTTGACGAAGATATGGCTATTTATTTCAAGGTAGACCCTATATAATGCTTTCCATATATTTTCTATTTATCGAAGAATATGCCTTAATATCTTTCTTAGATGAGTCGGAAGTCAAATTATTTTAATGCAGTTTTGTTCCAAAGATTGAGTGAATTCTAAAAACACCTTTATAATTGAAATGGGGCAATTTTTGACGAAGATATGGCCATTTATTTCAAGGTAGACCCTATTTAATGCTTTCCATATATTTTCTGTTGATCAAAGAATATCCCTTAATATCTTTCTTAGATGAGTCGGAAGTCAAATTATTTTAATGCAGTTTTGTTTCAAAGATTAAGTGAATTCTAAAAACACCTTTATAATTGAAGTGGGGCAATTTTTGACGAAGATATGGCTATTTATTTCAAGGTTGACCCTATTTAATGTTTGGCTTACATTTTCTATTAATCGAAGAATATCCCTTAATGTCTTTCTTAGATGAGTCGGAAGTCAAATTATTTTAATGCAGTTTTGTTCCAAAGATCGAGTGAATTCTTAAAGCTGCCTTATACTTGAAATGCGGCAATTTTTGACGAAGATATGGCCATTTATTTCAAGGTAGAGCCTATTTAATGCATTCCATATATTTTCTATTTATCGAAGAATATCCCTTAATATCTTTCTTGGATGAGTCGGAAGTCAAATTATTTTAATGCAGTTTTGTTCCAAAGATCAAGCAAATTCTAAAAACACCTTTATAAGTGAAATGGGGCAATTTTTGATGAAGATATGGCCATTTATTTCAAGGTAGAGCCTATTTAGTGCATTCCATATATTTTCTATTTATCGAAGAATATCCCTTAATATCTTTCTTAGATGAGTCGGCAGTCAAATTATTTTAATGCAGTTTTGTTCCAAAGATTGAGTGAATTTTAAAAACACCTTTTTAAGTGACATGGGACAATTTTCGACGAAGATATGGCCATTTATTTCAAGGTAGACCCTATTTAATGCTTTCCATATATTTTGTATTAATCGAAGAATATCCCTTAATATCTTTCTTAGATGAGTCGGAAGTCAAATTATTTTAATGCAGTTTTTGTTCGAAAGATCTAGCGAATTCTAAAAATACCTTTATAATTGAAATGGGGCAATTTTTGACGAAGATATGGCCATTTATTTCAAGGTTGACCCTATTTAATGTTTGGCTTATATTTTCTATTAATCGAAGAATATCCCTTAATATCTTTCTTAGATGAGTCGGAAGCCAAATTATTTTAATGCAGTTTTGTTCCAAAGATCAAGCAAATTCTAAAAACACCTTTATAATTGAAATGGGGCAATTTTTGATGAAGATATGGCCATTTATTTCAAGGTAGACCCTATTTAATGCATTCCATATATTTTCTATTTATCGAAGAATATCCCTTAATATCTTTCTTAGATGAGTCGGAAGTCAAATTATTTTAATGCAGTTTTGTTCCAAAGATTGAGTGAATTTTAAAAACACTTTTATAATTAAAATGGGGCAATTTTCGACGAAGATATGGCCATTTATTTCAAGGTAGACCCTATTTAATGATTTCCATATATTTTCTATTCATCGAAGAATATCCCTTAATATATTTCTTAGATGAGTTGGAAGTCAAATTATTTTAATGCAATTTTGTTCCAAAGATCAAGCAAATTCTAAAAACACCTTTATAATTGAAATGGGGCAATTTTTGATGAAGATATGGCCATTTATTTCAAGGTAGACCCTATTTAATGCTTTCCATATATTTTCTATTTATCGAAGAATATCCCTTAATATCTTTCTTAGATGAGTCGGAAGTCAAATTATTTTAATGCAGTTTGTTTTCAAAGATCATGTGAATTCTAAAAACACCTTTATAATTGAAATGGTGCAATTTTAGACGAAGATATGGCCATTTATTTCAAGGTAGACCCTATTTAATGCTTTCCATATATTTTGTATTTATCGAAGAATATCCCTTAATATCTTTCTTAGATGAGTCGGCAGTCAAATTATTTTAATGCAGTTTTGTTCCAAAGATCGAGCGAATTCTAAAAACACATTTATAAGTGACATGGGACAATTTTTGACGAAGATATGGCCATTTATTTCAAGGTAGAGCCTATTTAATGCTTTCCATATATTTTGTATTTATCGAAGAATATCCCTTAATATCTTTCTTAGATGAGTCGGAAGTCAAATTATTTTAAAGCAGTTTTGTTTTAAAGTTCGAGCGAATTCTAAAAACACCTTTATAATTGAAATGGGGCAATTTTTGACGAAGATATGGCTATTTATTTCAAGGTAGAGCCTATTTAATGCTTTCCATATATTTTCTATTTATCGAAGAATATCCCTTAAAATCTTTCTTAGATGAGTCGGAAGTCAAATTATTTTAATGCAGTTTTGTTCCAAAGATTGAGTGAATTTTAAAAACACATTTATAATTGAAATGGGGCACTTTTCGACGAAGATATGGCCATTTATTTCAAGGTAGACCCTATTTAATGTTTGGCTTATATTTTCTATTTATCGAAGAATATCCCTTAATTTCTTTCTTAGATGAGTCGGAAGTCAAATTATTTTAATGCAGTTTTGTTCCAAAGATCGAGCGAATTCTAAAAACACCTTTATAATTGAAATGGGGCAATTTTTGACGAAGATATGGCCATTTATTTCAAGGTTGACCCTATTTAATGTTTGGCTTATATTTTCTATTAATCGAAGAATATCCCTTAATATCTTTCTTAGATGAGTCGGAAGCCAAATTATTTTAATGCAGTTTTGTTCCAAAGATCGAGCGAATTCTAAAAACACCTTTATAATTGAAACGGGGCAATTTTCGAAGAAGATATGGCCATTTATTTCAAGGTAGACCCTATTTAATGCTTTCCATATATTTTGTATTTATCGAAGAATATCCCTTAATATCTTTCTTAGATGAGTTGGAAGTCAAATTATTTGAATGCAATTTTGTTCCAAAGATCACACAAATTCTAAAAACACCTTTATAATTGAAATGGGGCAAATTTTGATGATGATATGGCCATTTATTTCAAGGTAGACCCTATTTAATGCTTTCCATATATTTTCTATTTATCGAAGAATATCCCTTAATATCTTTCTTAGATGAGTCGGAAGTCAAATTATTTTAATGCAGTTTTGTTTCAAAGATCGATTGAATTCTAAAAACACCTTTATAATTGAAATGGTGCAATTTTAGACGAGGATATGGCCATTTATTTCAAGGTAGACCCTATTTAATGCTTTCCATATATTTTGTATTTATCGAAGAATATCCCTTAATATCTTTCTTAGATGAGTCGGCAGTCAAATTATTTTAATGCAGTTTTGTTCCAAAGATCGAGCGAATTCTAAAAACACCTTTATAATTGAAATGGGGCAATTGTTGACGAAGATATGGCCATTTATTTCAAGGTAGACCCTATTTAATGCTTTCCATAAATTTTCTATTTATCGAAGAATATCCCTTAATATCTTTCTTAGATGAGTCGGAAGTCAAATTATTTTAATGCAGTTTTGTTCCAAAGATTGAGTGAATTTTAAAAAAAAACCTTTATAATTGAAATGGGCCAATTTTTGACGAAGATATGGCCATTTATTTCAAGGTTGACCCTATTTAATGTTTGGCTTACATTTTCTATTAATCGAAGAATATCCCTTAATATCTTTCTTAGATGAGTCGGAAGTCAAATTATTTTAATGCAGTTTTGTTCCAAAGATCGAGTGAATTCTAAAAACACCTTTATAATTGAAATGGGGCAATTTTAGACGAAGATATGGTCATTTATTTCAAGGTTGACCCTATTTAATGTTTGGCTTATATTTTCTATTAATCGAAGAATATCCCTTAATATCTTTCTTAGATGAGTCGGAAGTCAAATTATTTTAATGCAGTTTTGTTCCAAAGATCAAGCAAATTCTAAAACACCTTTATAATTGAAATGGAGCAATTTTTGACGAAGATATGGCCATTTATTTCAAGGTATACCCTATTTAATGCTTTCAATATATTTTATATTTATCGAAGATTATCCCTTAATATCTTTCTTAGATGAGTCGGAAGTCAAATTATTTTAATGCAGTTTTGTTCCAAAGATCAAGCAAATTTTTAAAAACATCTTTATAATTGAAATGGGGCAATTTTTGATGAAGATATGGCCATTTATTTCAAGGTAGAGCCTATTTAATGCTTTCCATATATTTTCTATTTATCGAAGAATATCCCTTAATATCTTTCTTAGATGAGTCGGAAGTCAAATTATTTTAATGCAGTTTTGTTTCAAAGATTGAGTGAATTTTAAAAACACCTTTATAATTGAAATGGGGCAATTTTCGACGAAGATATGGCCATTTATTTCAAGGTTGACCCTATTTAATGTTTGGCTTATATTTTCTATTAATCGAAGAATATCCCTTAATATCTTTCTTAGATGAGTCGGAAGTCAAATTATTTTAATGCAGTTTTGTTCAAAAAGATCAAGTGAATTCTAAAAACACCTTTATAATTGAAATGGGGCAATTTTTGACGCAGATATGGCCATTTATTTCAAGGTAGACACTATTTAATGCTTTCCATATATTTTCTATTTATCGAATATCCCTTAATATCTTTCTTAGATGAGTCGGAAGTCAAATTATTTTAATGCAGTTTGTTTTCAAAGATCATGTGAATTATAAAAACACCTTTATAATTGAAATGGGGCAATTTTTGACGAAGATATGGCCATTTATTTCAAGGTAGACCCTATTTAATGCTTTCCATATATTTTCTATTTATCGAAGAATATCCCTTAATATCTTTCTTAGATGAGTCGGAAGTCAAATTATTTTAATGCAGTTTTGTTCCAAAGATCAAGTGAATTCTAAAAACACCTTTATAATTGAAATGGGGCAATTTTTGACGCAGATATGGCCATTTATTTCAAGGTAGACCCTATTTAATGCTTTCCATATATTTTCTATTTATCGAAGAATATCCCTTAATATCTTTCTTAGATGAGTCGGAAGTCAAATTATTTTAATGCAGTTTTGTTCCAAAAATCAAGTGAATTCCAAAAACACCTTTATAATTGAAGTGGGGCAATTTTTGACGAAGATATGGCTATTTATTTCAAGGTAGACCCTATTTAATGCTTTCCATATATTTTCTATTTATCGACGAATATCCCTTAATATCTTTCTTAGATGAGTCGGAAGTCAAATTAATTTAATGCAGTTTTGTTCCAAAGATCGAGTGAATTCTAAGAACACCTTTATAATTGAAATGGGGCAATTTTTGACGAAGATATGGCCATTTATTTCAAGGTAGACCCTATTTAATGCTTTCCATATATTTTCTATTTATCGAATATCCCTTAATATCCTTCTTAGATGAGTCGGAAGTCAAATTATTTTAATGCAGTTTTCTTCCAAAGATCGAGTGAATTCTAAAAACACCTTTATAATTGAAATGGGGCAATTTTTGACGAAGATATGGCCATTTATTTCAAGGTAGACCCTATTTAATGCTTTCCATAATTTTCTATTTATCGAAGAATATCCCTTAATATCTTTCTTAGATGAGTCGGAAGTCAAATTATTTTAATGCAGTTTTGTTCCAAAGATCAAAAATTCTAAAAACACCTTTATAATTGAAATGGGGCAATCTTGACGAAGATATGGCCATTTATTTCAAGGTAGCCCTATTTAATGCTTTCCATATATTTTCTATTTATCGAAGAATATCCCTTAATATCTTTCTTAGATGAGTCGGAAGTCAAATTATTTTAATGCAGTTTTGTTCCAAAGATCAAGCGAATTCTAAAAACACCTTTATAATTGAAATGGGGCAATTTTTG
Source organism: Drosophila grimshawi (assembly GCF_018153295.1). NCBI lineage: Eukaryota > Metazoa > Arthropoda > Insecta > Diptera > Drosophilidae > Drosophila > Drosophila grimshawi. The sequence goes on along the minus strand of NW_025063811.1, from coordinate 18,431 downwards.
ACGAAGATATGGCCATTTATTTCAAGGTAGACCCTATTTAATGCTTTCAATATATTTTATATTTATCGAAGATTATCCCTTAATATCTTTCTTAGATGAGTCGGAAGTCAAATTATTTTAATGCAGTTTTGTTCCAAAGATCAAGCAAATTCTTAAAAACATCTTTATAATTGAAATGGGGCAATTTTTGATGAAGATATGGCCATTTATTTCAAGGTAGAGCCTATTTAATGCTTTCCATATATTTTCTATTTATCGAAGAATATCCCTTAATATCTTTCTTAGATGAGTCGGAAGTCAAATTATTTTAATGCAGTTTTGTTCCAAAGATTGAGTGAATTTTAAAAACACCTTTATAATTGAAATGGGGCAATTTTCGACGAAGATATGGCCATTTATTTCAAGGTTGACCCTATTTAATGTTTGGCTTATATTTTCTATTAATCGAAGAATATCCCTTAATATCTTTCTTAGATGAGTCGGAAGTCAAATTATTTTAATGCAGTTTTGTTCCAAAGATCAAGTGAATTCTAAAAACACCTTTATAATTGAAATGGGGCAATTTTTGACGAAGATATGGCCATTTATTTCAAGGTAGACCCTATTTAATGCTTTCCATATATTTTCTATTTATCGAAGAATATCCCTTAATATCTTTCTTAGATGAGTCGGAAGTCAAATTATTTTAATGCAGTTTTGTTTTAAAGATCAAGCGAATTCTAAAAACACCTTTATAATTGAAGTGGGGCAATTTTTGACGAAGATATGGCCATTTATTTCAAGGTAGACCCTATTTAATGCTTTCCATATATTTTCTATTTATCGAAGAATATCCCTTAATATCTTTCTTAGATGAGTCGGAAGTCAAATTATTTTAATGCAGTTTTGTTCCAAAGATCAAGTGAATTCTAAAAACACCTTTATAATTGAAGTGGGGCAATTTTTGACGAAGATATGGCCATTTATTTCAAGGTAGACCCTATTTAATGCTTTCCATATATTTTCTATTTATCGAAGAATATCCCTTAATATCTTTCTTAGATGAGTCGGAAGTCAAATTATTTTAATGCAGTTTTGTTCCAAAGAATCAAGTGAATTCCAAAAACACCTTTATAATTGAAATGGGGCAATTTTTGACGAAGATATGGCCATTTATTTCAAGGTAGACCCTATTTAATGCTTTCCATATATTTTCTATTTATCGAAGAATATCCCTTAATATCTTTCTTAGATGAGTCGGAAGTCAAATTATTTTAATGCAGTTTTCTTCCAAAGATCGAGTGAATTCTAAGAACACCTTTATAATTGAAATGGGGCAATTTTTGACGAAGATATGGCCATTTATTTCAAGGTTGACCCTATTTAATGCTTTCCATATATTTTCTATTTATCGAAGAATATCCCTTAATATCTTTCTTAGATGAGTCGGAAGTCAAATTATTTTAATGCAGTTTTGTTCCAAAGATCAAGTGAATTCTAAAAACACCTTTATAAGTGAAATGGGGCAATTTTTGACGAAGATATGGCCATTTATTTCAAGGTAGAGCCTATTTAATGCATTCCATATATTTTCTATTTATCGAAGAATATCCCTTAATATCTTTCTTAGATGAGTCGGAAGTCAAATTATTTTAATGCAGTTTTGTTCCAAAGATCGAAGTGAATTTTAAAAACACCTTTATAATTGAAATGGGGCAATTTTTGACGAAGATATGGCCATTTATTTCAAGGTAGACCCTATTTAATGCTTTCCATATATTTTCTATTTATCGAAGAATATCCCTTAATATCTTTCTTAGATGAGTCGGAAGTCAAATTATTTTAATGCAGTTTTGTTCCAAAGATCAAGTGAATTCTAAAAACACCTTTATAATTGAAGTGGGGCAATTTTTGACGAAGATATGGCCATTTATTTCAAGGTAGACCCTATTTAATGCTTTCCAAATATTTTCTATTTATCGAAGAATATCCCTTAATATCTTTCTTAGATGAGTCGGAAGTCAAATTATTTTAATGCAGTTTTGTTCCAAAGATTGAGTGAATTCTAAAAACACCTTTATAATTGAAATGGGGCAATTTTTGACGAAGATATGGCCATTTATTTCAAGGTAGACCCTATTTAATGCTTTCCATATATTTTCTGTTAATCGAAGAATATCCCTTAATATCTTTCTTAGATGAGTCGGAAGTCAAATTATTTTAATGCAGTTTTGTTCCAAAGATCGAGTGAATTCTAAAAACACCTTTATAATTGAAATGGGGCAATTTTTGACGAAGATATGGCCATTTATTTCAAGGTAGACCCTATATAATGCTTTCCATATATTTTCTATTTATCGAAGAATATCCCTTAATATCTTTCTTAGATGAGTCAGAAGTCAAATTATTTTAATGCAGTTTTCTTCCAAAGGTCGAGTGAATTCTAAGAACACCTTTATAATTGAAATGGGGCAATTTTTGACGAAGATATGGCCATTTATTTCAAGGTAGACCCTATTTAATGCTTTCCATATATTTTCTGTTGATCAAAGAATATCCCTTAATATCTTTCTTAGATGAGTCGGAAGTCAAATTATTTTAATGCAGTTTTGTTTCAAAGATTAAGTGAATTCTAAAAACACCTTTATAATTGAAGTGGGGCAATTTTTGACGAAGATATGGCTATTTATTTCAAGGTTGACCCTATTTAATGTTTGGCTTACATTTTCTATTAATCGAAGAATATCCCTTAATATCTTTCTTAGATGAGTCGGAAGTCAAATTATTTTAATGCAGTTTTGTTCCAAAGATCGAGTGAATTCTTAAAATTTCCTTATACTTGAAATGCGGCAATTTTTGACGAAGAATGGCCATTTATTTCAAGGTAGAGCCTATTTAATGCATTCCATATATTTCTATTTATCGAAGAATATCCCTTAATATCTTTCTTGGATGAGTCGGAAGTCAAATTATTTTAATGCAGTTTTGTTCCAAAGATCAAGCAAATTCTAAAAACACCTTTATAATTGAAATGGGGCAATTTTTGATGAAGATATGGCCATTTATTTCAAGGTAGAGCCTATTTAATGCTTTCCATATATTTTCTATTTATCGAAGAATATCCCTTAATATCTTTCTTAGATGAGTCGGCAGTCAAATTATTTTAATGCAGTTTTGTTCCAAAGATTGAGTGAATTTTAAAAACACCTTTAAATTTGAAATGGGGCACTTTTCGACGAAGATATGGCCATTTATTTCAAGGTTGACCCTATTTAATGTTTGGCTTATATTTTCTATTAATCGAAGAATATCCCTTAATATCTTTCTTAGATGAGTCGGAAGTCAAATTATTTTAATGCAGTTTTGTTCCAAAGATCGAGCGAATTCTAAAAACACCTTTATAATTGAAATGGGGCAATTTTTGACGAAAGATATGGCCATTTATTTCAAGGTTGACCCTATTTAATGTTTGGCATATATTTTCTATTAATCGAAGAATATCCCTTAATATCTTTCTTAGATGAGTCGGAAGCCAAATTATTTTAATGCAGTTTTGTTCCAAAGATCAAGCAAATTCTAAAAACACCTTTATAATTGAAATGGGGCAATTTTTGATGAAGATATGGCCATTTATTTCAAGGTAGACCCTATTTAATGCATTCCATATATTTTCTATTTATCGAAGAATATCCCTTAATATCTTTCTTAGATGAGTCGGAAGTCAAGTTATTTTAATGCAGTTTTGTTCCAAAGATCGAGTGAATTTTAAAAACACTTTTATAATTAAAATGGGGCAATTTTCGACGAAGATATGGCCATTTATTTCAAGGTAGACCCTATTTAATGCTTTCCATATATTTTCTATTTATCGAAGAATATCCCTTAATATCTTTCTTAGATGAGTCGGAAGTCAAATTATTTTAATGCAATTTTGTTCCAAAGATCAAGCAAATTCTAAAAACACCTTTATAATTGAAATGGGGCAATTTTTGACGAAGATATGGCCATTTATTTCAAGGTAGAGCCTATTTAATGCTTTCCATATGTTTTCTATTTATCGAAGAATATCCCTTAATATCTTTCTTAGATGAGTCGGAAGTCAAATTATTTTAATGCAGTTTTGTTCCAAAGATCGAGTGAATTCTAAAAACACCTTTATAATTGAAATGGGACAATTTTTGACGAAGATATGGCCATTTATTTCAAGGTAGACCCTATTTAATGCTTTCCATATATTTTCTATTTATCGAAGAATATCCCTTAATATCTTTCTTAGATGAGTCGGAAGTCAAATTATTTTAATGCAGTTTTCTTCCAAAGATCGAGTGAATTCTAAAAAACACCTTTATAATTGAAATGGGGCAATTTTTGACGAAGATGTGGCCATTTATTTCAAGGTAGACCCTATTTAATGCTTTCCATATATTTTCAATTTATCGAAGAATATCCCTTAATATCTTTCTTAGATGAGTCGGAAGTCAAATTATTTTAATGCAGTTTTGTTTTAAAGATTAAGCGAATTCTAAAAACACCTTTATAATTGAAGTGGGGCAATTTTTGACGAAGATATGGCCATTTATTTCAAGGTAGACCCTATTTAATGCTTTCCATATATTTTCTATTTATCGAAGAATATCCCTTAATATCTTTTTTAGATGAGTCGGAAGTCAAATTATTTTAATGCAGTTTTGTTCCAAAGATCAAGCGAATTCTAAAAACACCATTATAATTGAAATGGGGCAATTTTTGACGAAGATATGGCCATTTATTTCAAGGTAGACCCTATTTAATGCTTTCCATATATTTTCTATTTATCGAAGAATATCCCTTAATATCTTTTTTAGATGAGTCGAAAGTCAAATTATTTTAATGCAGTTTTCTTCCAAAGATCGAGTGAATTCTAAAAACACCTTTATAATTGAAATGGGGCAATTTTTGACGAAGATATGGCTATTTATTTCAAGGTAGACCCTATATAATGCTTTCCATATATTTTCTATTTATCGAAGAATATCCCTTAATATCTTTCTTAGATGAGTCGGAAGTCAAATTATTTTAATGCAGTTTTGTTCTAAAGATCGAGCGAATTCTAAAAACACCTTTATAATTGAAATGGGGCAATTTTTGAAGAAGATATGGCCATTTATTTCAAGGTAGAGCCTATTTAATGCTTTCCATATATTTTCTATTTATCGAAGAATATCCCTTAATATCTTTCTTAGATGAGTCGGAAGTCAAATTATTTTAATGCAGTTTGTTTTCAAAGATCATGTGAATTATAAAAACACCTTTATAATTGAAATGGGGCAATTTTTGACGAAGATATGGCCATTTATTTCAAGGTAGACCCTATTTAATGCTTTCCATATATTTTCTATTTATCGAAGAATATCCCTTAATATCTTTCTTAGATGAGTCGGAAGTCAAATTATTTTAATGCAGTTTTGTTCCAAAGATCAAGTAAATTCTAAAAACACCTTTATAATTGAAATGGGGCAATTTTTGACGCAGATATGGCCATTTATTTCAAGGTAGACCCTATTTAATGCTTTCCATATATTTTCTATTTATCGAAGAATATCCCTTAATATCTTTCTTAGATGAGTCGGAAGTCAAATTATTTTAAAGCAGTTTTGTTCCAAAAATCAAGTGAATTCCAAAAACACCTTTATAATTGAAATGGGGCAATTTTTGACGAAGATATGGCCATTTATTTCAAGGTAGACCCTATTTAATGCTTTCCATATATTTTCTATTTATCGAAGAATATCCCTTAATATCTTTCTTAGATGAGTCGGAAGTCAAATTATTTTAATGCAGTTTGCTTCCAAAGATCGAGTGAATTCTAAGAACACCTTTATAATTGAAATGGGGCAATTTTTGACGAAGATATGGCCATTTATTTCAAGGTAGACCCTATTTAATGCTTTCCATATATTTTCTGTTGATCAAAGAATATCCCTTAATATCTTTCTTAGATGAGTCGTAAGTCAAATTATTTTAATGCAGTTTTGTTCCAAAGATTAAGTGAATTCTAAAAACACCTTTATAATTGAAGTGGGGTAATTTTTGACGAAGATATGGCTATTTATTTCAAGGTAGACCCTATTTAATGCTTTCCATATATTTTCTATTAATCGAAGAATATCCCTTAATATCTTTTTTAGATGAGTCGAAAGTCAAATTATTTTAATGCAGTTTTGTTTCAAAGATTAAGCGAATTCTAAAAAACACCTTTATAATTGAAGTGGGGCAATTTTTGACGAAGATATGGCCATTTATTTCAAGGTAGACCCTATTTAATGCTTTCCATATAATTTCTATTTATCGAAATATCCCTTAATATCTTTCTTAGATGAGTCGGAAGTCAAATTATTTTAATGCAGTTTTGTTCCAAAGATCAAGCGAATTCTAAAAACACCTTTATAATTGAAATGGGGCAATTTTTGACGAAGATATGGCCATTTATTTCAAGGTAGACCCTATTTAATGCTTTCCAAATATTTTCTATTTATCGAAGAATATCCCTTAATATCTTTCTTAGATGAGTCGGAAGTCAAATTATTTTAATGCAGTTTTCTTCCAAAGATCGAGTGAATTCTAAAAACACCTTTATAATTGAAATGGGGCAATTTTTGACGAAGATATGGCTATTTATTTCAAGGTAGACCCTATATAATGCTTTCCATATATTTTCTATTTATCGAAGAATATCCCTTAATATCTTTCTTAGATGAGTCGGAAGTCAAATTATTTTAATGCAGTTTTGTTCTAAAGATCGAGCGAATTCTAAAAACACCTTTATAATTGAAATGGGGCAATTTTTGAAGAAGATATGGCCATTTATTTCAAGGTAGAGCCTATTTAATGCTTTCCATATATTTTCTATTTATCGAAGAATATCCCTTAATATCTTTCTTAGATGAGTCGGAAGTCAAATTATTTTAATGCAGTTTGTTTTCAAAGATCATGTGAATTCTAAAAACACCTTTATAATTGAAATGGGGCAATTTTTGACGAAGATATGGCCATTTATTTCAAGGTAGACCCTATTTAATGCTTTCCATATATTTTCTATTTATCGAAGAATATCCCTTAATATCTTTCTTAGATGAGTCGGAAGTCAAATTATTTTAATGCAGTTTTGTTCCAAAGATCAAGTAAATTCTAAAAACACCTTTATAATTGAAATGGGGCAATTTTGACGCAGATATGGCCATTTATTTCAAGGTAGACCCTATTTAATGCTTTCCATATATTTTCTATTTATCGAAGAATATCCCTTAATATCTTTCTTAGATGAGTCGGAAGTCAAATTATTTTAAAGCAGTTTTGTTCCAAAAAATCAAGTGAATTCCAAAAACACCTTTATAATTGAAATGGGGCAATTTTTGACGAAGATATGGCCATTTATTTCAAGGTAGACCCTATTTAATGCTTTCCATATATTTTCTATTTATCGAAGAATATCCCTTAATATCTTTCTTAGATGAGTCGGAAGTCAAATTATTTTAATGCAGTTTGCTTCCAAAGATCGAGTGAATTCTAAGAACACCTTTATAATTGAAATGGGGCAATTTTTGACGAAGATATGGCCATTTATTTCAAGGTAGACCCTATTTAATGCTTTCCATATATTTTCTGTTGATCAAAGAATATCCCTTAATATCTTTCTTAGATGAGTCGGAAGTCAAATTATTTTAATGCAGTTTTCTTCCAAAGATCGAGTGAATTCTAAGAACACCTTTATAATTGAAATGGGGCAATTTTTGACGAAGATATGGCCATTTATTTCAAGGTAGACCCTATTTAATGCTTTCCATATAATTTCTATTTATCGAAGAATATCCCTTAATATCTTTCTTGGATGAGTCGGAAGTCAAATTATTTTAATGCAGTTTTGTTCCAAAGATCGAGTGAATTCTAAAGACACCTTTATAATTGAAATGGGGCAATTTTTGACGAAGATATGGCCATTTATTTCAAGGTTGACCCTATTTAATGTTTGGCATATATTTTCTATTAATCGAAGAATATCCCTTAATATCTTTCTTAGATGAGTCGAAAGCCAAATTATTTTAATGCAGTTTTGTTCCAAAGATCAAGCAAATTCTAAAAACACCTTTATAATTGAAATGGGGCAATTTTTGATGAAGATATGGCCATTTATTTCAAGGTAGACCCTATTTAATGCATTCCATATATTTTCTATTTATCGAAGAATATCCCTTAATATCTTTCTTAGATGAGTCGGAAGTCAAGTTATTTTAATGCAGTTTTGTTCCAAAGATTGAGTGAATTTTAAAAACACTTTTATAATTAAAATGGGGCAATTTTCGACGAAGATATGGCCATTTATTTCAAGGTAGACCCTATTTAATGCTTTCCATATATTTTCTATTTATCGAAGAATATCCCTTAATATCTTTCTTAGATGAGTTGGAAGTTAAATTATTTTAATGCAATTTTGTTCCAAAGATCAAGCAAATTCTAAAAACAACTTTATAATTGAAATGGGGCAATTTTTGATGAAGATATGGCCATTTATTTCAAGGTAGACCCTATTTAATGCTTTCCATATATTTTCTATTTATCGAAGAATATCCCTTAATATCTTTCTTAGATGAGTCGGAAGTCAAATTATTTTAATGCAGTTTTGTTCCAAAGATCGAGCGAATTCTAAAAACACATTTATAATTGACATGGGACAATTTTTGACGAAGATATGGCCATTTATTTCAAGGTAGACCCTATGTAATGCTTTCCATATATTTTCTATTTATCGAAGAATATCCCTTAATATCTTTCTTAGATGAGTCGGAAGTCAAATTATTTTAATGCAGTTTTGTTCTAAAGATCGAGCGAATTCTAAAAACACCTTTATAATTGAAATGGGGCAATTTTTGAAGAAGATATGGCCATTTATTTCAAGGTAGAGCCTATTTAATGCTTTCCATATATTTTCTATTTATCGAAGAATATCCCTTAATATCTTTCTTAGATGAGTCGGAAGTCAAATTATTTTAATGCAGTTTGTTTTCAAAGATCATGTGAATTATAAAAACACCTTTATAATTGAAATGGGGCAATTTTTGACGAAGATATGGCCATTTATTTCAAGGTAGACCCTATTTAATGCTTTCCATATATTTTCTATTTATCGAAGAATATCCCTTAATATCTTTCTTAGATGAGTCGGAAGTCAAATTATTTTAATGCAGTTTTGTTCCAAAGATCAAGTAAATTCTAAAAACACCTTTATAATTGAAATGGGGCAATTTTTGACGCAGATATGGCCATTTATTTCAAGGTAGACCCTATTTAATGCTTTCCATATATTTTCTATTTATCGAAGAATATCCCTTAATATCTTTCTTAGATGAGTCGGAAGTCAAATTATTTTAAAGCAGTTTTGTTCCAAAAATCAAGTGAATTCCAAAAACACCTTTATAATTGAAATGGGGCAATTTTTGACGAAGATATGGCCATTTATTTCAAGGTAGACCCTATTTAATGCTTTCCATATATTTTCTATTTATCGAAGAATATCCCTTAATATCTTTCTTAGATGAGTCGGAAGTCAAATTATTTTAATGCAGTTTGCTTCCAAAGATCGAGTGAATTCTAAGAACACCTTTATAATTGAAATGGGGCAATTTTTGACGAAGATATGGCCATTTATTTCAAGGTAGACCCTATTTAATGCTTTCCATATATTTTCTGTTGATCAAAGAATATCCCTTAATATCTTTCTTAGATGAGTCGGAAGTCAAATTATTTTAATGCAGTTTTGTTCCAAAGATTAAGTGAATTCTAAGAACACCTTTATAATTGAAGTGGGGTAATTTTTGACGAAGATATGGCTATTTATTTCAAGGTAGACCCTATTTAATGCTTTCCATATATTTTCTGTTGATCAAAGAATATCCCTTAATATCTTTTTTAGATGAGTCGAAAGTCAAATTATTTTAATGCAGTTTTGTTTCAAAGATTAAGCGAATTCTAAAAAACACCTTTATAATTGAAGTGGGGCAATTTTTGACGAAGATATGGCCATTTATTTCAAGGTAGACCCTATTTAATGCTTTCCATATAATTTCTATTTATCGAATATCCCTTAATATCTTTCTTAGATGAGTCGGAAGTCAAATTATTTTAATGCAGTTTTGTTCCAAAGATCAAGCGAATTCTAAAAACACCTTTATAATTGAAATGGGGCAATTTTAGACGAAGATATGGCCATTTATTTCAAGGTAGACCCTATTTAATGCTTTCCAAATATTTTCTATTTATCGAAGAATATCCCTTAATATCTTTTTTAGATGAGTCGGAAGTCAAATTATTTTAATGCAGTTTTCTTCCAAAGATCGAGTGAATTCTAAAAACACCTTTATAATTGAAATGGGGCAATTTTTGACGAAGATATGGCTATTTATTTCAAGGTAGACCCTATATAATGCTTTCCATATATTTTCTATTTATCGAAGAATATCCCTTAATATCTTTCTTAGATGAGTCGGAAGTCAAATTATTTTAATGCAGTTTTGTTCTAAAGATCGAGCGAATTCTAAAAACACCTTTATAATTGAAATGGGGCAATTTTTGAAGAAGATATGGCCATTTATTTCAAGGTAGAGCCTATTTAATGCTTTCCATATATTTTCTATTTATCGAAGAATATCCCTTAATATCTTTCTTAGATGAGTCGGAAGTCAAATTATTTTAATGCAGTTTGTTTTCAAAGATCATGTGAATTATAAAAACACCTTTATAATTGAAATGGGGCAATTTTTGACGAAGATATGGCCATTTATTTCAAGGTAGACCCTATTTAATGCTTTCCATATATTTTCTATTTATCGAAGAATATCCCTTAATATCTTTCTTAGATGAGTCGGAAGTCAAATTATTTTAATGCAGTTTTGTTCCAAAGATCAAGTAAATTCTAAAAACACCTTTATAATTGAAATGGGGCAATTTTTGACGCAGATATGGCCATTTATTTCAAGGTAGACCCTATTTAATGCTTTCCATATATTTTCTATTTATCGAAGAATATCCCTTAATATCTTTCTTAGATGAGTCGGAAGTCAAATTATTTTAAAGCAGTTTTGTTCCAAAAATCAAGTGAATTCCAAAAACACCTTTATAATTGAAATGGGGCAATTTTTGACGAAGATATGGCCATTTATTTCAAGGTAGACCCTATTTAATGCTTTCCATATATTTTCTATTTATCGAAGAATATCCCTTAATATCTTTCTTAGATGAGTCGGAAGTCAAATTATTTTAATGCAGTTTGCTTCCAAAGATCGAGTGAATTCTAAGAACACCTTTATAATTGAAATGGGGCAATTTTTGACGAAGATATGGCCATTTATTTCAAGGTAGACCCTATTTAATGCTTTCCATATATTTTCTGTTGATCAAAGAATATCCCTTAATATCTTTCTTAGATGAGTCGGAAGTCAAATTATTTTAATGCAGTTTTGTTCCAAAGATCGAGTGAATTCTAAGAACACCTTTATAATTGAAATGGGGCAATTTTTGACGAAGATATGGCCATTTATTTCAAGGTAGACCCTATTTAATGCTTTCCATATAATTTCTATTTATCGAAGAATATCCCTTAATATCTTTCTTGGATGAGTCGGAAGTCAAATTATTTTAATGCAGTTTTGTTCCAAAGATCGAGTGAATTCTAAAGACACCTTTATAATTGAAATGGGGCAATTTTTGACGAAGATATGGCCATTTATTTCAAGGTTGACCCTATTTAATGTTTGGCATATATTTTCTATTAATCGAAGAATATCCCTTAATATCTTTCTTAGATGAGTCGGAAGCCAAATTATTTTAATGCAGTTTTGTTCCAAAGATCAAGCAAATTCTAAAAACACCTTTATAATTGAAATGGGGCAATTTTTGATGAAGATATGGCCATTTATTTCAAGGTAGACCCTATTTAATGCATTCCATATATTTTCTATTTATCGAAGAATATCCCTTAATATCTTTCTTAGATGAGTCGGAAGTCAAGTTATTTTAATGCAGTTTTGTTCCAAAGATTGAGTGAATTTTAAAAAACACTTTTATAATTAAAATGGGGCAATTTTCGACGAAGATATGGCCATTTATTTCAAGGTAGACCCTATTTAATGCTTTCCATATATTTTCTATTTATCGAAGAATATCCCTTAATATCTTTCTTAGATGAGTTGGAAGTTAAATTATTTTAATGCAATTTTGTTCCAAAGATCAAGCAAATTCTAAAAACAACTTTATAATTGAAATGGGGCAATTTTTGATGAAGATATGGCCATTTATTTCAAGGTAGACCCTATTTAATGCTTTCCATATATTTTCTATTTATCGAAGAATATCCCTTAATATCTTTCTTAGATGAGTCGGAAGTCAAATTATTTTAATGCAGTTTTGTTCCAAAGATCGAGCGAATTCTAAAAACACATTTATAATTGACATGGGACAATTTTTGACGAAGATATGGCCATTTATTTCAAGGTAGACCCTATGTAATGCTTTCCATATATTTTCTATTTATCGAATATCCCTTAATATCTTTCTTAGATGAGTCGGAAGTCAAATTATTTTAATGCAGTTTTCTTCCAAAGATCGAGTGAATTCTAAAAAACACCTTTATAATTGAAATGGGGCAATTTTTGACGAAGATGTGGCCATTTATTTCAAGGTAGACCCTATTTAATGCTTTCCATATATTTTCAATTTATCGAAGAATATCCCTTAATATCTTTCTTAGATGAGTCGGAAGTCAAATTATTTTAATGCAGTTTTGTTTTAAAGATTAAGCGAATTCTAAAAACGCCTTTATAATTGAAGTGGGGCAATTTTTGACGAAGATATGGCCATTTATTTCAAGGTAGACCCTATTTAATGCTTTCCATATATTTTCTATTTATCGAAGAATATCCCTTAATATCTTTTTTAGATGAGTCGGAAGTCAAATTATTTTAATGCAGTTTTGTTCCAAAGATCAAGCGAATTCTAAAAACACCTTTATAATTGAAATGGGGCAATTTTAGACGAAGATATGGCCATTTATTTCAAGGTAGACCCTATTTAATGCTTTCCAAATATTTTCTATTTATCGAAGAATATCCCTTAATATCTTTTTTAGATGAGTCGGAAGTCAAATTATTTTAATGCAGTTTTCTTCCAAAGATCGAGTGAATTCTAAAAACACCTTTATAATTGAAATGGGGCAATTTTTGACGAAGATATGGCTATTTATTTCAAGGTAGACCCTATATAATGCTTTCCATATATTTTCTATTTATCGAAGAATATCCCTTAATATCTTTCTTAGATGAGTCGGAAGTCAAATTATTTTAATGCAGTTTGTTCCCAAAGATCGAGCGAATTCTAAAAACACCTTTATAATTGAAATGGGGCAATTTTTTGACGAAGATATGGCCATTTATTTCAAGGTAGACACTATTTAATGCTTTCCATATATTTTCTATTTATCGAAGAATATCCCTTAATATCTTTCTTAGATGAGTCGGAAGTCAAATTATTTTAATGCAGTTTGTTTTCAAAGATCAAGTGAATTCTAAAAACACCTTTATAATTGAAATGGGGCAATTTTTGACGAAGATATGGCCATTTATTTCAAGGTAGACCCTATTTAATGCTTTCCATATATTTTCTATTTATCGAAGAATATCCCTTAATATCTTTCTTAGATGAGTCGGAAGTCAAATTATTTTAATGCAGTTTTGTTCCAAAGATCAAGTAAATTCTAAAAACACCTTTATAATTGAAATGGGGCAATTTTTGACGCAGATATGGCCATTTATTTCAAGGTAGACCCTATTTAATGCTTTCCATATATTTTCTATTTATCGAAGAATATCCCTTAATATCTTTCTTAGATGAGTCGGAAGTCAAATTATTTTAAAGCAGTTTTGTTCCAAAAATCAAGTGAATTCCAAAAACACCTTTATAATTGAAATGGGGCAATTTTTGACGAAGATATGGCCATTTATTTCAAGGTAGACCCTATTTAATGCTTTCCATATATTTTCTATTTATCGAAGAATATCCCTTAATATCTTTCTTAGATGAGTCGGAAGTCAAATTATTTTAATGCAGTTTGCTTCCAAAGATCGAGTGAATTCTAAGAACACCTTTATAATTGAAATGGGGCAATTTTTGACGAAGATATGGCCATTTATTTCAAGGTAGACCCTATTTAATGCTTTCCATATATTTTCTGTTGATCAAAGAATATCCCTTAATATCTTTCTTAGATGAGTCGGAAGTCAAATTATTTTAATGCAGTTTTGCTCCAAAGATTAAGTGAATTCTAAAAACACCTTTATAATTGAAGTGGGGTAATTTTTGACGAAGATATGGCTATTTATTTCAAGGTAGACCCTATTTAATGCTTTCCATATATTTTCTATTAATCGAAGAATATCCCTTAATATCTTTTTTAGATGAGTCGAAAGTCAAATTATTTTAATGCAGTTTTGTTTCAAAGATTAAGCGAATTCTAAAAAACACCTTTATAATTGAAGTGGGGCAATTTTTGACGAAGATATGGCCATTTATTTCAAGGTAGACCCTATTTAATGCTTTCCATATAATTTCTATTTATCGAATATCCCTTAATATCTTTCTTAGATGAGTCGGAAGTCAAATTATTTTAATGCAGTTTTGTTCCAAAGATCGAGTGAATTCTAAAAACACCTTTATAATTGAAATGGGGCAATTTTTGACGAAGATATGGCCATTTATTTCAAGGTTGACCCTATTTAATGCTTTCCATATATTTTCTATTTATCGAAGAATATCCCTTAATATCTTTCTTAGATGAGTCGGAAGTCAAATTATTTTAATGCAGTTTTCTTCCAAAGATTGAGTGAATTCCAAAAACACCTTTATAATTGAAGTGGGGCAATTTTTGACGAAGATTTGGCTATTTATTTCAAGGTAGACCCTATATAATGCTTTCCATATATTTTCTATTTATCGAAGAATATCCCTTAATATCTTTTTTAGATGAGTCGAAAGTCAAATTATTTTAATGCAGTTTTGTTTCAAAGATTAAGCGAATTCTAAAAACACCTTTATAATTGAAGTGGGGCAATTTTTGACGAAGATATGGCCATTTATTTCAAGGTAGACCCTATTTAATGCTTTCAATATATTTTCTATTTATCGAATATCCCTTAATATCTTTCTTAGATGAGGTCGGAAGTCAAATTATTTTAATGCAGTTTTGTTCCAAAGATCAAGCGAATTCTAAAAACACCCTTATAATTGAAATTGGGCAATTTTAGATAAAGATATGGCCATTTATTTCAAGGTAGACCCTATTTAATGCTTTCCATATATTTTCTATTTATCGAAGAATATCCCTTAATATCTTTCTTAGATGAGTCGGAAGTCAAATTATTTTAATGCAGTTTTGTTTCAAAGATCGAGTGAATTCTAAAAACACCTTTATAATTGAAATGGGGCAATTTTTGACGAAGATATGGCCATTTATTTCAAGGTAGACCCTATTTAATGCTTTCCATATATTTTCTATTTATCGAATATCCCTTAATATCTTTCTTAGATGAGTCGGAAGTCAAATTATTTTAATGCAGTTTATTTTCAAAGATCATATGAATTCTAAAAACACCTTTATAATTGAAATGGGGCAATTTTTGACGAAGATATGGCCATTTATTTCAAGGTAGACCCTATTTAATGCTTTCCATATATTTTCTATTTATCGAAGAATATCCCTTAATATCTTTCTTAGATGAGTCGGAAGTCAAATTATTTTAATGCAGTTTTGTTCCAAAGATCAAGTGAATTCTAAAAACACCTTTATAATTGAAATGGGGCAATTTTAGACGAAGATATAGCCATTTATTTCAAGGTAGACCCTATTTAATGCTTTCCATATATTTTCTATTTATCGAGGAATATCCCTTAATATCTTTCTTAGATGAGTCGGAAGTCAAATTATTTTAATGCAGTTTTGTTCCAAAGATCAAGTGAATTCTAAAAACACCTTTATAATTGAAATGGGGCAATTTTTGACGAAGATATGGCCATTTATTTCAAGGTAGACCCTATTTAATGCTTTCCATATATTTTCTATTTATCGAAGAATATCCCTTAATATCTTTCTTAGATGAGTCGGAAGTCAAATTATTTTAATGCAGTTTTGTTCCAAAGATCAAGTGAATTCTAAAAACACCTTTATAATTGAAATGGGGCAATTTTTGACGAAGATATGGCCATTTATTTCAAGGTAGACCCTATTTAATGCTTTCCATATATTTTCTATTTATCGAAGAATATCCCTTAATATCTTTCTTAGATGAGTCGGAAGTCAAATTATTTTAATGCAGTTTTGTTTCAAAGATCGAGTGAATTCTAAAAACACCTTTATAATTGAAATGGGGCAATTTTTGACGAAGATATGGCCATTTATTCCAAGGTAGACCCTATTTAATGCTTTCCATATATTTTCTATTTATCGAATATCCCTTAATATCTTTCTTAGATGAGTCGGAAGTCAAATTATTTTAATGCAGTTTATTTTTAAAGATCATATGAATTCTAAAAACACCTTTATAATTGAAATGGGGCAATTTTTGACGAAGATATGGCCATTTATTTCAAGGTAGACCCTATTTAATGCTTTCCATATATTTTCTATTTATCGAAGAATATCCCTTAATATCTTTCTTAGATGAGTCGGAAGTCAAATTATTTTAATGCAGTTTTGTTCCAAAGATCAAGTGAATTCTAAAAACACCTTTATAATTGAAATGGGGCAATTTTTGACGAAGATATGGCCATTTATTTCAATGTTGACCCTATTTAATGCTTTCCATATATTTTCTATTTATCGAAGAATATCCCTTAATATATTTCTTAGATGAGTCGGAAGTCAAATTATTTTAATGCAGTTTTGTTCCAAAGATCAAGTGAATTCCAAAAACACCTTAATAATTGAGATGGGGCAATTTTTGACGAAGATATGGCCATTTATTTCAAGGTAGACCCTATTTAATGATTTCCATATATTTTCTATTTATCGAAGAATATCCCTTAATATCTTTCTTAGATGAGTCGGAAGTCAAATTATTTTAATGCAGTTTTCTTCCAAAGATCGAGTGAATTCTAAAAACACCTTTATAATTGAAATGGGGCAATTTTTGACGAAGATATGGCCATTTATTTCAAGGTAGACCCTATTTAATGCTTTCCATATATTTTCTATTTATCGAAGAATATCCCTTAATATCTTTCTTAGGTGAGTCGAAAGTCAAATTATTTTAATGCAGTTTTGTTCCAAAGATCGAGTGAATTCTAAAAACACCTTTATAATTGAAATGGGGCAGTTTTTGACGAAGATATGGCCATTTATTTCAAGGTAGACCCTATTTAATGCTTTCCATATATTTTCTATTTATCGAAGAATATCCCTTAATATCTTTCTTAGATGAGTCGGAAGTCAAATTATTTTAATGCAGTTTTGTTTCAAAGATTAAGCGAATTCTAAAAACACCTTTATAATTGAATTGGGGTAATTTTTGACGAAGATATGGCCATTTATTTCAAGGTAGACCCTATTTAATGCTTTCCATATATTTTCTATTTATCGAATATCCCTAAATATCTTTCTTAGATGAGTCGGAAGTCAAATTATTTTAATGCAGTTTTCTTCCAAAGATCGAGTGAATTCTAAAAAACACCTTTATAATTGAAATGGGGCAATTTTTGACGAAGATGTGGCCATTTATTTCAAGGTAGACCCTATTTAATGCTTTCCATATATTTTCAATTTATCGAAGAATATCCCTTAATATCTTTCTTAGATGAGTCGGAAGTCAAATTATTTTAATGCAGTTTTGTTTTAAAGATTAAGCGAATTCTAAAAACACCTTTTATAATTGAAGTGGGGCAATTTTTGACGAAGATATGGCCATTTATTTCAAGGTAGACCCTATTTAATGCTTTCCATATATTTTCTATTTATCGAAGAATATCCCTTAATATCTTTTTTAGATGAGTCGGAAGTCAAATTATTTTAATGCAGTTTTCTTCCAAAGATCGAGTGAATTCTAAAAACACCTTTATAATTGAAATGGGGCAATTTTTGACGAAGATATGGCTATTTATTTCAAGGTAGACCCTATATAATGCTTTCCATATATTTTCTATTTATCGAAGAATATCCCTTAATATCTTTCTTAGATGAGTCGGAAGTCAAATTATTTTAATGCAGTTTTCTTCCAAAGATCGAGTGAATTCTAAGAACACCTTTATAATTGAAATGGGGCAATTTTTGACGAAGATATGGCCATTTATTTCAAGGTAGACCCTATTTAATGCTTTCCATATATTTTCTGTTGATCAAAGAATATCCCTTAATATCTTTCTTAGATGAGGTCGGAAGT